>NC_056736.1:525499531-525782963 GCF_019279795.1 Protopterus annectens
GGGAAGAAAACTGGCAGATCAATGGCTTGGCTAATGCTTGATTCTGACACAACTTTGGGTAGAAAGGAGGGATTTGTCCTAAGGGATACTCTCTCTTTCTGAAAAATGATGTATAGTCGCTTTACACACAAGGCTTGCAATTCTGATATTCTCTTGGCTGAAGGCTCAAAGGAGTGATGAGTCAAAGTTTGTAAGACTAACGTCAAATTCCAAGGTTCAATGGGCTCTTTAAAAGGTGGCTAAAAATGTACAACTCCTTTTAGAAAGTTTTTGCAGAGGCAGTGAGATATAAGGGGAAAAATCATTGAACCCATTATGGAAGTTTGAGATAGCTGTCAAATGAACCCTAATAGTAGAAGGTGAAGTTCCTGACTGGAGTAAAGTTGACAAATATTCCAACACTTTATTAATGGAGGCCAAAAAGAGATCTAGCCATTTTCCTCGAGACCAGATCACAAATCTGTTCCATTTACTAAGATAAAGTTTCCTGATGAACAGTTTATGGGAAGCCATAAGTATTTTTGTACTGGGGAAAATATATTATTGTGCCTGCCTATTACTGGGAGTGGAGGTACCAGTAGTCAACTTGAGAGCTGGTAGGTTGGGATGGGCCAGTCCCTGTGGATGCAACAGGAGTTCCAGAGTTGGGTCCAGAGTCCATGGATGGTGAACTAGGTGAGACCAAAGAAAGAGGAACCAGACTGGATGGGGCCAACAGGGTGCAATGAGGATCACTTTGCTTCTCAACCATAATGCTTTCTTCAAGAACTGGGATACGAGGGGAATGGGAGGAAAGGCATAAAGCAGTCCTGGGGGCCAATCATGTAGAACAGCATCTCTCAGGGACTCCCCCTCAGGGGGGATTAGGGTAAAGTAGCTGCTGCATTTGTGGTTTGCGGGAGATGCAAACAGGTTGCAGCAAGGCTGACCTCCAATGACAAATGATCTCCACCACTACTATAGGATTGAGAGACCACTCATGAGGCAGGAAAATGCATCTGATCAGTTTGTCTGCAATTGCGCTGGAACTCCTGGCAATGTGCATTGCTATCAGAAAGTGGTTGGAGGCGATCGCCCATTTCCAACATAACAGATAGGATCTGGTTCCTCCCTGTTTGTTGATGTACCAGACGACAGACATATTTGTCTGACTGGATAGCAATTGTCCCCGATGGAAGGGCAGATTGGAATGCTTGCAACGCTAAAACTGCCACCCTCAGTTCTAGGACATTGATATGCAAATTGGCTTCTAAGGGGGACCAAGTGCCTTGGACTGTCTTTCCCTGAAAATGCCTACCCAATCAGGGATGCATCCGTGGTCACTACAGCCTTGGGCTGAGGGGGTGAAAAGGGACGACTCCATAATTCTTCCTCAGGCTTTATCCACCAGCTCAGATCCCTGCTTGCATAGATTTATGTGGATTGGATAAGACATCAATTGTGTTAACAGACCACTGTGATGCTAAGAGCCATTGAAACAGCCTCATGTCAAAACCTTGCCTGCCAGGGAGCGAGGTGACTGTCACTGCCATTGATCCTAGTAGCTGTGAGTAGTACTATATTCAAGGAAATCACTTGGAGCTGTGACCTTAACCTCTGAAGTCTGTGAAGAATTATAGCAACCACACAGAGTTATTGTGTTGAACATTATCCTATGAATTCTATGCTTTGAGTGGGTGCCAGTTTTGACTTTCTTTGTTTATTGAGACACCTAAGAAGTCTGCCAGGTTTAGAATGTGGTATAAGGCATGAAGCAGTAGATGCCTGGTAGGGTGATGAGCTGCTACCACTGACATGCATCCTGGTGAACACCCTGGGGGCTCTGGTGAGGACAAAAGGACAGTGCCTGAGAATTGGTAATGATTGGCTCCCGGATGGAAGAGGAGGTATCTTCTGGAACACTTGTCAATTTTTATTTGGTAATACACATCTGACACTCTATCAAGTACATCCAATCATCTTTCTCAGAAATGGAAGGATAGACTGGGCAAGTGACCATCCAGAATTTTGTCTGTCAGAAAAACTTGTTCTAGACAGGAGGTCTAGAATCATCCTCAGTCCTCTGTCTTTTTGGCACTAAAAAGAATCAGGTAAATCTAGATCCTATCTTGTCTGGTGGGACTGTTTTGGATGGCAGCTTCTGAAGCAGCTTTCAAATTTCTTGAGCTGCTGCATCACTCTGACTGGAGTGGAACATCAGGGGTTGCTTTTATGGCCTTGGATGAAAGATTGAAGGAGGTATGTTAATCTCTGGTTGTTATCTTCTGCAACTAAGAATCTGATGCTATTGAGAGCCAGGCTAAGTGGTGCAGAGAGTCTTTCTAACTGCCAGAGGTAAGCAATCGCTCCCCAGGGAGAGCTGATAAGTTTGCCCAGGAGAAAGAATCTCTTTCTGGAACCTGGGTTGCAGGGCCCTCTGCCACTGGGGGAGGAGTCTTCCTGATGAGTTCCACCCTCTCGCCAAGGAAAAAACTCACCCATGTGTCCCAAAAAGGCCCTTGGGACTTCACAGACATCTTCCAACTCCTCTGATTCCTGGAATAGTGTGGCTGAGGTGGAAAAAGCGTCACGCCAACGACAGACAGGGTCTTTCTGTTTTCACACAGCAATATGAAATTGCTTTAATTTTTGAATGCAAGCGAGGGAAGCATCAATGGGAGTTTTGATGAAGGAAGACTTGAAGGGTCATAGAAGTCACACAAGCACATCCAGGTGTGGCGTCTCGCCCTGACAATGCTGAGACCATTGCTCTGCCCCCCTCTTCAGTTATGCGTGCAATCCCAGCCTCATGGAGGAGTTATCAATTCAAGGTTGCAAGCTGGGAGGTAACCTTACCCGCATTACCTCAGACACTGCTCCTGCTAGGGTTCCAAGTTTAGTGATCAGGTTTCCTTTTGAAGACAGGTAAAATGTTAAAATAATTCAACAACCATATGGCAAAATTAGTTAAAGCATAAACCCACTTTCTAATCTGGCCAACATCAGAGACTCTCAGTTTGGAGGCTGGACAGTAGGACTCTCCTCTGTGAGTTCCTTCTTTGTGGCCATCGCCACCACAACAACATCTACAGCCAAACCCTTGGATCAGTGGGGTGATCCTCTCACCAAAAAGAGTGGGGGGATTTGCAGATTCCTCCGAGGATTGGCTCCATGGTGTCAGGAGGCCTTCCAAGCAGCTGCATAATGAGCTTGACAAGCTCATCTGCAGGGGTTCACCCAGGAAGTAGAAGTTGGGTGCAAGCCTGCAAGGAAGACAGATTCCTCAGGAGGAAGGTTGGTGGGCCTTCAGTCACCCCTCTGCTTTAAAATTTTCTATGTCTCACAGGAGACCAGAAGAGGCTAAGCATGGGGACCCTTCACCTTCATTTTGCCTGTATCCTCGGTGAAAGATTCTTCGGGAGAATCAACACACTACTGCACAATCTCTCTTATGGGGTGGCTCATCAGGGTAGAGGTCTGAAGAGGACTCAGAGAGGGGGTACCCTGCACGTGGGGTATCTTGCTGCTCCCATGCCTGCTGTCCCAATGTAGTAGACTGTGAGAAAGCTGCGAACCAGGGACCGTAGATATAACATTCCAATGTGAGGGTGCCAACTGTGAGGCTACTGAGTGGCTCTCTCCATAATCCTGAAGGCAGGCCCACCTGAGAGGGTGGGAGCCCAGAACGAGGTCACACCCGCTCCAAGAGCCTGCCCCCAGAGGAGGCATGAGAGAGCTCAGAACCCAGCCAAAACTACTGGAACTGTAGACTGTGCCAGGGAAAAATCTGTGCCATACTAGGGATTCCAAGAGACAGCCAAGTCACAGTTTCATTGATGAGTCACCTACGACTGAGCCAAGGTCACAGAAGTGAGTTCAGTACCCAGGTGAGATCCACCGCTCGGTACTGAAGAAGTCAACACCCGGGAAAGAGCCATCAGTGAAGGCTCCAAATCCTGTGGGGACCAAGGAGGAAGACAAGTTGGAGTCTGCGGAGAAAAACCTTGGCTCCAGGAGGTGTCCTAGATAGGGTTGGAATACCTATAGTTTGCCCAAGAGCTGATCTACCAGTCTAACTACATCAAGCTCCTGAAAGGCTCCTGGTGGAATGAATAGACATCCCAAGGAGATTTTAGGTGATCAATAAAGGGACTAAACTGTTGACCAATATAGGGGAGTCAATGGGCAGAATATCAAAGTCTTGGGTAAGGGTGTCTCTCCTAGCACCATACCAGAAACTTGTGTTGGGGTGGAAGTGACCAGTTTGTAGAAACTATTATTGCTGCGAGGAGGTCTGAGGGTACCGTGGAAGGGATGGGGTACCATGGCAACTTTAGTCAGTTCTGTGAAGCTGACACTGTGGGAAGGGCTGTGGACTCAGAGCGAAACAGTTGTTGCTGCCATTTCAGTTGCTTAGGCTTTGGTTCCGTGGAAACCTGGCCTTTAGATGATTTTGGTTCATGAGACTGAGGGAGATGCTGGAACAGTGGCTATTCTTTTTAGACTCTTTCTTAGGAGGTTTTGACACACCTCCACCTCAGATTAAAGCCACAGAAAAGAGTTTTAACAACCCTTTAAAAATCAATTTGTTTTATCATTTTAGCAAGGTCTTGGGCATTAAATTCCCTACAAGGCTCACAGGGAAGTTGGTTTGTAAGGAAGTAGGGACTCTAAACAATACACACAGGAAAGATGCCCATTGGAGTTGAGCATCTTCCTGCCACATTTGTCACATTGTTTTAAATCCTGTGGTACAGCTTTTTTTTTTTTTTTTTGTCAGCCATATCCGATAAATCACAAGGGTAGACAGTTGTTCTAAAGATCACACACACAATACTTGATTGGGGGCAGGATAAGTGAAAGATTTATTAATTTTTTTTAAAAGCATACCAGCAATGGTAGTGCACGAAATACCCAGAAGGGAAAAATACAAACAATGGTATTTAGAGTTACCAGTGGTAAGAGGAAGGATTGATCTATACCAACTATGGAGGAGAGGAAAATATATTACCAAAAGGTATTAAAAAGATAAAGCAACACTCCAGCTAATTTAGTAGTGTATATATAAAATGGCTAAGAAATATCAATGGGGAGCTATAACAAGGAAGAAATATCCACAAGTACAAGAAAAAATACATACAGCTTGAGCATGGCCTGATGCATCTGTAAGCGAGATCTGAAGGGAAGGAAAAGAGAGGCACTATAGGTAGCCTTGGCACCGAGGGAAGTAATCTGGCTTAATGCGGAAGAGCTTGTTACAATGTGAAGTCGGTTCGAGATGGGCAGAAGCAACTGTCATGAATGAATGAATGAGAAGATTGACAACATCAGATTTGTAAATTATACTGCATCTCAAACAATTTACAGGTTGCTTCATTTTCAACATGCTTTTTTCAACTTTTGCCTTACTACAGAAGTCCTGTAGGGAGCTATGCAAACTTACCATGAGAGGAATTCCAACTGGCTGAAGCAATTTTTGTGAAGGCTTTTCACCTACAGTGCTCAAATCACAGACTTACTACGGTGGCTCTGCTCTTGGGTGCTCAGAGAGTCCAAGTTTGGTGCTGCTGCTAGCTTGTTTGCAGGGAAGGTAATGTAGCAAGTTTAAGGATTGTGATTGCAAGGGTAATAAACAACAATAATCCCTACTTTGCATTGGGAAGTTAGTTGAAACATTTAAGTAAGCTGATGATCTGTATATTGGCCAAGTAAAAGGCACAACTTAGACCTATATATACCAAAGCCCAAGATATGGCCACATCTTGGAGAAAAGGGAAGTGCCTTGGACTGTCTTTCCCTGAAAATGCCTACCCAATCAGGGATGCATCCGTGGTCACTACAGCCTTGGGCTGAGGGGGTGAAAAGGGACGACTCCATAATTCTTCCTCAGGCTTTATCCACCAGCTCAGATCCTGCTTGCATAGATTTATGTGGATTGGATAAGACATCAGGTGTGTTAACAGACCACTGTGATGCTAAGAGCCATTGAAGCAGCCTCATGTCAAACCTTGCCAGGGGAACGAGGGTGACTGTCACTGCCATTGATCCTAGTAGCTGTGAGCTGGTACTATGTCTTCAGAGAGTATCACTTGGAGCTGTGACCTTAACCTCTGAAGTCTGTGAAGAGGTATAGCAACCACACAGAATATTGTGTTGAACATTGCTCCTATGAATTCTATGCTTTGAGTGGGTGCCAGTTTTGACTTTTCTTTGTTTATTGAGACACCTAAGAAGTCTGCCAGGTTTAGAATGTAGTATAAGGCATGAAGCAGTAGATGCCTGGTAGGGTGATGAGCTGCTACCACTGACATGCATCTGGTGAACACCCTGGGGGCTCTGGTGAGACCAAAGGACAGTGCACGAAATTGGTAATGATTGGCTCCCAGATGGAAGAGGAGGTATCTTCTGGAACACTTGTCAATTTTTATTTGGTAATACACATCCTGACACTATCAAGTACATCCAATCATCTTTCTCCAGAAATGGAAGGATAGACTGAACCGTGACCATCCAGAATTTTGTCTGTCAGAAAAACTTGTTCTAGACACGGAGGTCTAGAATCATCCTCCAGTCCTCTGTCTTTTTTGGCACTAAAAAGAATCTTGAGTAAAATCTAGATCCTATCTTGTCTGGTGGGACTGTTTGGATGACGCTTCTGAAGCAGCTTTCAAATTTCTTGAGCTGCTGCATCACTCTGACTGGGTGGAACATCAGGGATTCACTTTTATGGCCTTGGATGAAGATTGAAGGAGGTATATTAATCTCTGGTTATTATCTTCTGCAACTAAGAATCTGATGCTATTGAGAGCCAGGCTAAGTGGTGCAGAGAGAATCTTTCCCCAACTGCCTCCAGAGGTAAGCAATCGCGCCGCTCCCCAGGAGAGCTGATAAGTTTGCCCAGAGAAAGAATCTCTGGAACCTGGGTTACCCGGGGTCCCCTCTGCCACTGGGAGGAGTCTTCCTGATGAGTTCCACCCTCTGCGCCAAGGAAAAAACTCACCACATGTGTCCCAAAAAGGCCCTTGGGACTTCCTGAACCACATCTTCCAACTCCTCTGATTCCTGGAATAGTGTCGCTGAGGAGTGGAAAAACGTACGCCAACGACAGACAGGGTCTTTCTGTTCTTTTCACACCTTGTGTAAGTGCCTTTAATTTTTGGGCCAAACGAGGAAGCATCAATGGGAGTTTTGATGAAGGAAGACTTGAAGGGGTCCGCAAAGTCACACAAGCACATCCAGGTGTGACGTCTCATGACAATGCTGAGACCGACTGCTCTGCCCCCCTCTTCAGTTGTACGTGCAATCAACCTCATGGAGGAGTTATCAATTCCAGGGTTGCAAGCTGGGAGGTAACCTTACCACGTACCTCAGACACTGCTCCTGCTAGGGTTCCAAGAGTTTAGTGATCAGGTTCCTTTGAAGACAGGTAAAATGTGCCAAATAATTCAACAACCATATGGCAAAGGTCGTTAAAGCATAAACCCACTTTCCTAATCTGTCCAACATCAGAGACTCTCAGTTTGGAGGCTGGACAGTAGGACTCTCCTCTGTGAGTTCCTTCTTTGTGGCCATCGCCACCACAACAGCATCTACAGCCAAACCCTTGGATCAGTGGGGGTGATCCTCTGGGGGTGGGGGGGGATTTTGCCAGTTCTCCGAGGGATTGGCTCCATGGTGTCAGGGGCCTTCCAAGCACGCTGCATAATGAGCTTGACCAGCTCATCTGCAGGGGGGTTCACCCAGGAAGTAGAAGGTTGGGTACAGAAAGCCTGCAAGAAGACAGATTCCTCAGGAGGAAAGGTTGGTGGGCCTTCCAGTCACCCCTCTGCTTTAAAATTTCTAGCATGTCTCCACAGGAGACATCTTCAGGGGTAAGCATGGGGACCCTTCACCTTCATTTTTGCCTGTATCCTCGGTGAAAGATTCTTCCGGAGAATCAACACACTTCACCTTGCACAATCTCTTATGGGGTGGCTCATCAGGGTAGAGGTCTGAAGAGGACTCCAGAGAGGGGTACCCTGCAGTAGGGTATCTTGCTGCTCCCATGCCTGCTGTCCCAATGTAGTAGACTGTGAAAGCTGCGAACCAGAGGACACGTAGATATAACATTCCAATGTCGAGGGTGCCAACTGTGAGGCTACTGAGGTGAGCGCTCTCTCCATAATCTGAAAGGCAGGCCCACCTGAAGAAGGGTGGGAGCCCAGAACCGGGGTCACACCCCGCTCCAAAGAGCCTGCCCCCAGAGAAGGAGGCATGAGAGAGCTCAGAACTGTCAAAGCTACTGGAACTGTAGACTGTGCCAGGGAAAAAAATCTGTGCCATACTAGGGATTCCAGAGACAGCCAAGTCACAGTTTCATTGATGAGTCACCTACGACTGAGCCAAGGTCCACAGAGTGAGTTCCAGTACCAAGGTGAGATCCACCATCGGTACTGAAGAAGTCAGCACCGGAAGAGCCATCAGTGAAGGCTCCAAATCCTGTGAGGAGGTCAAAGGAGGAAGACAAGTTGGAGTCTGCGGAGAAAAAAACCTTGGCTCCAGGAGGGAGTGTCCTAGATAGGGTTGGAATACCTATGGTTGCCAAGAGCTGATCTACCAGTCTAACTACATCAAGCTCTGAAAGGCTCCTGGTGGAATGAATAGACATCCCCAAGGGAGATTTTGGGTGATCAATAAAGGGACTAAACTGTTGACCAATATAGGGGTCAATGGACGGGGAATATCAAAGTCTTGGGTAGGGTGTCTACCTCTAGCACCATACCAGAAACTTGTGTTGGGGTGGAAGTGACCAGTTTTGTAGGGGAAACTATTATTGCTGCCGAGAGGGTCTGAGGTACCGTGGAAGGGATCGGTACCATGGCAACTTTAGTCAGTTCTGTGGAAAAAGACGGCACTGTGGGAAGGGCTGTGGACTCCAGAGCCGAAACAGTTGTTGCTGCCAATTTCAGTTGCTTAGGCTTTGGTTCCGTGGAAACCTGGCCTTTAGATGATTTTGGTTCATGAGACTGAGGAGATGCTGGAACCGAGTGGCTATTCTTTTTAGACTCTTTCTTAGGAGGTTTTGACACCTCCACCTCAGACAAAGCCACAGAAAAGGGGGATTTTAACAACCCTTTAAAATCAATTTGTTTTATCATTTTGCCAAGGTGCGGGCATTAAATTCCCTACAGAGCTCACAGGGAAGTTGGATTTGTAAGGGCGGGACTCCTAAACAATACACACAGGAAAGATGCCCATTGGAGTTGAGCATCTTCCTGCCACATTTGTCACATTGTTTAAATCCTGTGGTACCTTTTTTTTTTTTTTTGTCAGCCATATCCGATAAATCACAAGGGTGAACAGTTGTTCACAAGATCACACACACAATAACGGTGGGGGGGGGGGGGGGCAGGATAAGTGAAAGATTTATTAATTTTTTTTTTTTTAAAAGCATACCAGCAATGGTAGTGCACGAAATACCCAGAAGGGGAAAAAATACAAACAATGGTATTTAAGAGTTACCAGTGGTAAGAGGGAAGGGATTGATCTATACCAACTATGGAGAGGAAAATATTACCAAAAGGTAAAAAGATAAAGCAACACTCCCACGCTAATTTAGTAGTGTATATATAAAATGGCTAAGAAATATCAATGGGGAGCTATAACAAGGAAGAAATATCCACAAGTACAAGAAAAAATACATACAGCTTGAGAGCATGGCCTGATGCATCCTGGCAAACGAGATCTGAAGGGAAGGAAAGAGAGGCACTATGGGTAACCTTAGCTCGAGAGTAATCTGGCTTGTGCGAGCTTGTTACAATGGCAGAGTCGGTTCCGAGGATGGAACCGAAACCCAACTGTCATGAATGAATGAATGAAGATTGACAACATCAGATTTGTAAATTATACTGCATCTCAAACAATTACAGGTTGCTTCATTTTTCAACATGCTTTTTCAACTTTGCCTTAGAAGTCCTGTAGGGAGCTATGCAAACTTACCCGCAGAGGGAATTCCAACTGGCTGAAGCAATTTTTGTGAAGGCTTTTTCACCTACAGTACTTTCAAATCACAGACTTACGAGAGGCAGGCTCTGCTCTTGGGTGCTCCAGAGAGTCCAAGTTTGGTCTTTTACTGCTAGCTTGTTTTGCAGGGAAAGGTAATGGCCAAGTTTAAGGATTGTGATTGCAAGGGTAATAAACAACAATAATGCCCTACTTTGCATTGGGAAGTTAGTTGAAACATTTAAGTAAGCCCCAGTGATCTGTATATTGGCCAAGTAAAAGGGC
Source organism: Protopterus annectens (assembly GCF_019279795.1). Classification (NCBI taxonomy): domain Eukaryota; kingdom Metazoa; phylum Chordata; order Ceratodontiformes; family Protopteridae; genus Protopterus; species Protopterus annectens. The sequence goes on from NC_056736.1 coordinate 525,509,777, forward strand.
ACAACTTAGACCTATATATACCAAGCCCAAGATGGCCACATCTTGGAGAAAAGGGAATATTCCAAGAAATGGTCATCTCTGATTTATTATAAATATTTTTGATCATTTAGTCTCAGCATTAAGAACTCTCTAAAGCAGGACTTGACATTTCAGACAGCCATTTTTTTCTTCTGCTTGGAGTTTTTGGGTGTTTGTGCTAAAGTGAAGGGTTCACAGGTGAATACTAGACTGTTGATTCAGCGGATTATTTGTTGCCTAGCCACATGATCCCACACTGAACTTACCAAGACAAAAATTAATACCAGACTTCCAAAAGGGGGACTTATTTTGGACATTTTATGCCCCCTTTCCATAAGGGCTTGAGGGGCCAGAATGACTATGTAAATACAATTCCCCATCCAGTCATCCAGGTTGCAGTTAAAAACTACACTTTACATTCAGAGAGAGTGTTGATTCCATGACAGGTATTCCCTGTGATAGATATTTATATCTAAAAATGTATTCACTATGTTATCTCACCAGCAAGTCCTATTTATATTGTGGTGGAAGTTCAGATGTTTGAGTGGGTGTTAGAGTGTGATTAGTTTTGCAGAAAGAAGTTACACAGGATTGGATCTTGTTGGGTAGGTAGAAGTCCCCTATCAAAAGTTGATACGACACTGAAAAGAGTGAGAATGGTCAAGGTAGCTCAAGGTGAATATGCCCTTGATGGTCTTACTAAGGAAACGTCATGCTATCTACAGCTAGGTCATGTGCTTAGATAAGTACTGTGACAACCGTGCCCTGGCTCAGCAATCAAGGAGCCTCAATCCTCACCACCAACACCAAGGAGGGTGTCTCATATAAGAGGAAAGGATAACAAATACACACGGTAAAGTACAATTTCCCTTAAGTGCACTCAGAGATCACAGTCAGTCTGGGGCTGGTTGCACCCTTGCTCTCCAGGTCCCCAATAAAAGACACCCCACTGGCCCAGCTATAGGGTCCAGATCTCAGCCTAGCTGGCAAGCTAACCTCCAGTACTCTCTCTGTCCCACCAGTGCTTCGTGTCCCTGCCCAGGTGTCTGACACACAACACACACTTTGAGAGAAGTATTTATACAACTTCACAGACACTCCTGGGAAAGGCTGACACAGATTCTCCAGCTGTGCCCCTTTACCCAGGCTATATGGTAGTAATTTCTGCCACCACCAGCTAATACTTATCAGCTACCCAAAGGCCCTTAAAAGGGTGTCCAGTTATTACTGTGCAATATTATCCAATTTGTAATGTGACTATTCAGTCTAAGGCTTATTAGAGTGGCTTATTACAATAAACTCTATAAATATGCAATGTACTCTAGAGCTTACTTATCCCTACACAAACCAGCCACAGGTAAAAGGTTTTAAAATATTTAATAATCTTCTTCTTTCGGCTTTTCCCGGTTAGGGGTTGCCACAGTGGATGATGTGTCTGCTCATGATTGCAGTGGAGTTTTACGGTGTCGAGTTGCCAGCCCGGCGCCCAACCTTCCACAGAAGGGGCACACACGCACACTCACACCTAGGGCCAATTTAGAGTGTCCAATCCACCTACTGCATGTCTTTGGGATGTGGGAGGAAACCGGAGCACCCGGAGGAAACCCACGCGACCACAGGAAGGACATGCAGACTCCGCACAGAGGGCACCCCAGCCGAGAATCGAACCGGAGAACCTCTTATTGTGAGGCAGCAACACTAATCGCTGTACCACCGTGGCCGCCCTGCAGTGTTTAGATGATAAACTGCAAAAACTAAATGTATAGTTTCACCCCTTACACACAATTAACTCAAGTCTTTTTTAGTATCTGTTCATAAAAACTTCTGAATTTCTCAATACATTTTGCAAAATTCACAAAAAAGTACTCAACACATTTTGGGTGTTTTATGTAAGGAAAATATTGGGGGATTGAAATGTGATCATTTAGCTTTGCTGTGGTATGTTACTTTATTTAGCAGTAAAATGGGACACAGCCCTGCAAAATAAGTGAAATACTTTCATAATTTTCCACAATACTCTGCAAAAAAACATCAAAGAACAGAGGCGAATCAAGTGCAGATTCCTCAGCTATTCTACACTCATGCTGACAGTCCAAGGGTCAGACATAGCTCTCCAGAGCCATTTTGCTCTCACATGCCTCCAGGAAAGGTAAACAACTGAAGTATATTACTATGCATCACTGATGAAAAAAAAAAAAAAAAAAAAAGTAATACTACAACTGTACTTGTTTGAGTATAGGTGTTCAAACATTATCACATCTAAGAAAGTTTTCTTTTTTGTTGTCTTCTGAATCCATGTGACCTGCAGTGGTCATGATTCCATGATGTAAGAAGGCCTGCTTTCAACTTCATAAACCCAGATCCCACACCAACTGAAAAAAATTAGAAGTTATGTACCTACCATAACGTTCCATGTTAGTTGTCTTCTCTCGCCTTCTTTCTTGCTGGATGGGTTCGGAGCCGATCCTCGGCTCCGACTCGGCACTTGCTTTAGCTCGAGAACTCCTTTTACCAGCTCGAGGCAACCCTATATCCCATGATGCAAGGAGGAACTACCTCAGATCTCGTTTGGCTGCTAACTGACCCTGCTAAAGGTTATCCTAACCAAATTAGGAACAAAGTTTCCTAAAAGAAGTCCTCACAACAAAGATCTAGAGGAAACCAACTAATAGGAACTCTTCAAGATCTGTCCAGGCCAGGGGGAAGGAGGGAGGGACGCAAGAAAGAAGGCGAGAGAAGACAACTAACATGGAACGTTATGGTAGGTACATAACTTCTAAATGTTAAGTTGTCAATCTCGCCTTCATTCTTGCTGGATGGGACCGCGTCCCTAGCACCTGTATCCCGGGTGGCTCAATGGAACAGACTCTTGAGAACTGTGGAACCAAAACTGGCCCTATCTCTGGAGGCCAGATCCAACTTGTAATGAGAAACAAAGGTATGAGGAGTAGCCCAAGTAGCTGCTGCACAAATGGTATCAATGGGAAGTCTATCCTGAAAAGCTGCAGAAGTGGATAGACTCCTGGTTGAGTGTGCTTTTGGCTTAGAAGGTAGTTGTTTGCCTCTGAGAGAGTACACATAGGAAATGGTGGAAGTCAGCCATCTGGACAAGGTCACTTTAGAAACTGGAAGACCTAACCTGTTTTCTGCATAAGAGACAAACAATTGGTCCGATTTTCTAATTTGTTTAGTCCTATGCAAGTAGTACCTGAGCTGACGATGGACATCCAAAAAATGTAATTTCTGTTCAGCTCTGTCAGAATAGTTAGGGAAAAAAAGACAGGTAATTCTATAGATTGGTTAATATTGGTTTGAGATACAACCTTGGGGAGAAAGGAAGGGTTAGTTCTTAACAATACCCTGTCCTTATGAAAAACCAAATAAGGTGAACGGATACAGAGAGCTTGAATCTCGGAAACCCTCCTAGCAGAAGTGATAGCGAGTAAAAATATAGTTTTCCACGTCAATAACTTCAAAGAACATGAAGCAGACGGTTCGAAAGGAGGTAGTATCAAGGATGCTAACATTAAGTTTAGATCCCATTGCGGAGGAGGATGCTTTATAGGTGGTTTTAGGAGAAAAACTCCTCTCAAAAAGGCCTTGCATAATCTATGAGACATGATGTTATTGTCATGCAAGCCAACATGATACTTGGAAATGGCAGCCAGTTGTACTTTGACTGTAGAAGAAGAGGATCCCGAATGAAAAACCTCCGCTAGGAAATCTAAAACAGAATGTACAGGAGCAGTAAAAGGATCTATATTTCTGGAGTTTGCCCAAATCGAAAACCGTCGCCACTTGCTAGCATAAACAGTCCTAGTGGACGACTTCAAAGAGGACACTAAAATGTCTCTGACTGAGTCAGAAATCATTGGTAGCCTGGCTAGGGAAGGAAGTGGAGCAACCAAGCAGTGAGGTTGAGAGAATGAATGGCCCGGTGCTGCTGACCCGACTGGTGGATCAAAAGATCCGGAACTGGGTCCAGATGCCAGGGCTGCACCAGAAGGTGACGATGCAGAGACGGAAACCAAATTTGTCGAGGCCAATATGGGGCAATGAGGATCAATTTGGCTCTCAAAACGGAGGCTTTCTGAATGACTTGTGGAATCAATGGAAAGGGAGGAAAAGCATAAAGAAGTCCCCGAGGCCAATCCTGGGTTAGAGAGTCTCTCAGGGGTTGGCCTGGAAGGGGAAATAGAGTGAAATAGTCTGGGCACTTGTTGTTTTGAGGGGTAGCGAAAGATCGCAACAAGGAGTGCCCCACTTCAGAAAAATCTGATCCACTACAGATTGATTGAGAGACCACTCGTGAGGCATCAGAATAGATCTGCTTAGCCTGTCTGCCAATAGGTTGGACCTGCCGGGGATGTGCGTTGCTATCAGAAACCGCTGAGAAGAGATCGCCCATTGCCAAAGTCTGAGAGCTTCTCGACATAAGGGATAGGATCTGGTCCCGCCCTGTTTGTTGATGTACCAGACTACAGACATGTTGTCCGTCTGTACTGCAATAGTCCCCGTGGGAAGAAAGTCGTCGAGGGCTTGCAATGTTAAAAGCACTGCTCTCATCTCCAGGACATTTATGTGCAGATGGTATTCTATGGGTTGCCACGTCCCGTGGACCATCCTGCCCTGATAATGCCCCCCCACCCGATCAGGGAGGCATCCGTGGTGACTGTGGCAACTGGAGGAGGGGGAACAAAGGGCCGGCCCTGATGAAGAAGAGGGGAAGATATCCACCAGACCAGATGAGCCCTGCAAGATTGTGTCACTAAGATCTCGTGTCTCATCGGAAGATCGTGATACGACCACTGCGTGAAAAGCATCCACTGCAGGAGACGCATGTGAAAGCGAGCCAGTGGTAGAAGAACAATGGCCACAGCCATTAGACCTAGAACTTTCAGGACAAACCTGGCTTTGATTTTTTTGCTTTGTAACAGAAGCCGAACAAATTTTTGGATGTCCAGAATTCTTTGATCTGTTAGTCTGGCTAACATTTTGACGGTATTTAACTCTGCGCCTATAAAGGTGATAGATTGGCAAGGCAGCAGAGAAGATTTTACGAAATTTACTGAAATTCCCAGATTCTGGCAAAGCTGTAGGGTGTAGTCTCTGGACTGAAGAAGCTGACACTTGGTGGTGGCGGAGAGGAGCCAGTCGTCCAAATAAGGAAACACCTGGAATCCTAGACGTCTCAGGTGAGCTGTGACCACTGCCATGCATTTGGTAAACACTCTGGGGGCTGAAGTGAGGCCAAAGGGCAGGGCTCTGAATTGGTAATGACTGGCCCCTAGCCGAAAGCGGAGAAACCTCCTGGAGCGCCTGTGAATCTTTATGTGATAGTACGCATCCTGAAGGTCTATAGAGCACATCCAGCTGTCCTTGCCCAGAAAGGGCAGAATGGACTGAAGCGTGACCATCTGGAATCTTGCCTTTTTGACAAATCTGTTGAGATTGCTGAGGTCTAATATTGGTCTCCACTCTCCCGTCCTTTTGGGGACCAAAAAGAATCTTGAGTAGACGCCGGATCCTACTTGGTCTGCCGGCACTGTCTGGACGGCCCTTTTTTCTAGGAGTTTTGAAACCTCCTGTTCTGCCAAATCCCTTTGACCGGGTGAGATGCCTGGAAGGGATTGTAGAGGTACGGGAAACCTTACGAAGGGGATCTTGTAACCCTCGGATATAATCGACTGTACCCACTTCTCTTGGGATAGGGATTGCCAGGCTACTGGGTACAGTGAAATCCTTCCCCCGACTGCCTCCAAGGGTGGACAGTCGGGCAACACCTCAGGGATGCTGAAAGGGCTTCTCAGGAAGAGATTCCCTGTTGCCCTGGTTCTGAGGACCCCCCCTGCCTCTAGGGCGGCGTCTATTATTGTTACCCCCTCCTGCCTCTGGGGGTAAACTGACCACGTGTGTCCGGTGTAGCTCCTTGGGCTTTACGGAACCACATCTTCCCCCCCTTCTGACCCTTGGGGTATGGTCTAGAAGGAGTGGAAAACTGGACTCCAACGGCAGAAAGAGTCTTACCGTCCTGCTCACACCTGGTCAAGGTATCCTTCACTTGAGGCCCGAACAAAGCCGAACCGTCAAAGGGGGTATTAGTGAAGGATGCCTTAAAGGGGTCCGCAAAATTACACAGCCGCATCCAGGCTTGGCGTCTAAGAGCAACTCCTGTGCCTGCGGCTCTGCTCGCTCCATCGGCCGCATAAGATATGAGCCGCATAGAGGAGTTAGATATGGAATTCAGGATAGCAAGCTGTGAGGCAATCTTTTCCTGAGCCCCAGCAGCAGAAGGATCCTGGACTACCTCACCCAGTTCTTTGAGAATATCTCGTTGAAGCCTGGTGAAGTGACAAAGTGACAAAGGTAATTCAGCGAACGCATAGCAAAGGTCGCTGAAGAAAACATCCGCTTTCCATACCTGTCCATGGTCCTAGAATCCTTATTAGGAGGATGGACAGGTACTGAAGGATCCGCCAGTTCCTTCTTAGTGGCCGCCGCCACCACCATAGCATCCACAGAGACACCCTTGGAAAGGAACTGCTTATCCAACGGGGCTGTAATGAACTTGGATGGTCTCCTGGGGACAGGTTCCACAGAATCTGGAGCCACGCCTTCGAGCCACTACCTGCATGAGTGGGTCGAAGGCGGAGACACCCAGGAGGTGGAGGGTCGGGATCCAAAAGCCTCCAGGTATACCGACTCATCCTCGGAGGGGTCAATGGAGGGCCAATTCCCCCTCTGTTTGAGAAGCTCAAGGATGTCTGAAAAGGAGACATCCTCAGAGGGGACCGTGGGGAACCCTCCGACTCATCTAAGTCGGTATCAGATGTAGTAGACTCAGGGAGTCTGTGTGTTTCCTCTTACGCCCTCTTCCGAGGGGTTCCCCTGCAGGGTCAGGAGAAACCTCGGAAGAGGAGGAAATTCCCAGTGGGGAAACCTGGGGCGATGGATCCCTGGGCCTGAGAGCAAGAGGCTGGCAAGAGGCATCTGCAGGCACTGATGAGGGAGGAGCTAGAGGGATAGACCGCTGACCAGGCTCAGAGGCCAGGACACTCCTCATCACCTCAAAGGCTCCTCTCCCCGGGAGACCAGAACACACCCGCTCCGAAGAAACAGGAATGGTCGGCTCCAAGGAGAGAGAAGGCTCCGAGGCCAATGTCGGCGCCGAGCTTACCAAAGCCGAAGCCCCGAGAGGGAGAGCGGGGTCGGACAAGGGTCCGATTCCACTAGCCCCCTCGGAGCAGACAGTGGAAACCCGACGACCGGATCCCTACAAGGAAGGTCTCAAGGAGGAGATCGGAGCCGAAGACGACGGAGCCGAAGGATGTATCGGCTCCGGCATCGAAACAGTCGCTGTCCCAAGAAGCTCCGCCCGAACTCTGGCGTGGAGTCGGAGGAGGAAGCTCAAGAATCGGGCTATAGCCAAGTCTGTTGAGACGGGCTATGGAGCATTTGGGCCAGTGCCTGAGACTTCAACAGCCTGCTTACCACCCTCTCCAAATCGTGGTCAGACAGCCTGGAAGATCTCAAGATCGGCTCCGATGGCTCCGCTCCGACAAAAGAGGAGATCCCGGAGCCGAATGGATACTCATAATAGAGGGGGACCGAGATCTCTTACGGGTCCAAAGCCATCGGAGCCGAAGTCCCTAGAACTCCAGATGGAGCCGAGGATTTCTCGGCTCTGATGCTGGATACAGTGTCGGCTCCAGCCGGAGCCGACAAGGCCACAGTAGTCAGGGTATCGGAGCCGGCCGGCACCGAACCCACTACTCGAATAGAAGAAGTATCGACTCCAGCCGGAGCCGATATCAGCTCCGACGGAGCCGGAGCCACCGGAGGAGGCTTGGACACTGTAGCCTGAACCTTCGGTGGCTTAAGAGGTTTTCCTGACCCCGACTTAGGAGGAGAACCTTCAGGTTTAAGTAAACCTCAGAGGATTAATTTGTTCCTCCTTTCCTGCAGGACTCTCTGGCTAAAAGCATGACACAACGCACAGGAGTCCTGCAGGTGCAAAGGCCCCAGGCAATAAACACAAGAAGTGTGACCGTCTGTCAGAGACATTTTCTGACAGCACTGGTCACACTTCTTGAAGCCTGAGACCTTGCCTTCTTTTGACATCCTAGAAGGGAGAAACACAAACAGTCCCCACAAACACACAAATTAATCCCTTACACAAACACACAGGAAGGGAATAACCAATGGGGAACTAGGCCTGACTAAAGAACTTTAGACTAAAATTTACAAAAAGTTTGAAAGGAAGGGAATAGGGTGGGCTGTAACTAAGTACAGACTAAACTAACTCTAACAGGGAAAAAATAACCCCCTAACTACACTTTTTCTTATTTCACTAAGAAAAAACTTACCTCAGCTGGCAAAGGAGACCTCTTTCGCTAAGCGGCAAACGAGATCTGGGGTAGTTCTGCCTTGCATCATGGGATATAGGGTTGCCTCGAGCTGGTAAAAGGAGTTCTCGAGCTAAAGCAAGTGCCGAGTCGGAGCCGAGGATCGGCTCCGAACCCATCCAGCAAGAATGAAGGCGAGATTGACAACTTAACATCAGTGGGTAACTGCTGCCAAGAAGAGATGTGGCTAGCTATATTAAGAGACAAGAAGGCTCTGGAAGTAGTAATCACCAAAGACTACGTACTCTTCAAGGGAAATGTGCACAATATGAGACGGACTTGCAAAAGGAGAGAAGAAATGACCAGTAATGTCTATGTGTACACCTGTAAGGAAACACAGAATGAGTAGACAAAGGGCAAATTAAAGCAAGAAGCAGCAGAAAATAAGTGAAATAGCAAAAGCTTCATATAGAGAAAAGGTTAGCAGTTCAGGCAAGCTCCTACATGTGCTGAGAAAAGCAACACAAAAATGAAGGATGCAACATTAAATCTACATGGGTGCAGTAAAAAGCTGAACTACTAAATTATTACTTGTGTTCTGCAGTCACAAAGACACAAAAAAAGACGTTGTTGACATGTAGAAAGCAAAAGAAAGAAATCCAGCACCAGGAGAGGTTTCAAAATAAACATTTAAATATTTTCACTGTGGCAAACCCAAAAGTCCACAAGCAGCAAACCGGCCTCGGCTGAGCAACAGCCCTCATCAGCGAATCAATGCACACAGACAGTTCTACATGCCTATATAGGTACAAAGGCAACAAAATTAATTACAGTCCTCCATCAATTGGTTGAGCAACCAAGCAAACCAACTCAACCCATTCAGACCAGGAGTGAACAATGCACCTAGCCCAACAATCCATCCTGACTCTTCCTGGTTTAAAATAGAATGCCATCCCGATTCACATGTTTTACCACATTGAATCCTGTCAACCACAATAAATGCAAACCCAGCAGTTCTACGCTTCAAAACATGCCCAGATAATGCACTGGACAACCCATTCTTGATATCACTCAAATGCTCAGCAACTCTGAATCCAAAAGGTCTCGATGTTTGTCCTACGCAGAACTTAAATTCCACTTTAGGAAGGGAGGATCCGGACAATCTTTGTTCATACTAGGCTATCTGCCCTGGGGCAATTATAAGCCTAGCCCGATTCTGTATGGCTTACACCACCCCTTGATTTGAGTATACTGTGCCCTTTTTAAGGTTTAGTTTACTGTGCCTCTGTCTAATAGTGACACGGGAGTAATCCCTGGGACAAACCTACGATCCCCCATCCACCTATCGAGATTCTTCTTGAAGAGATTCAGTGAGGTGCTCTGCCTCACATGAACTGGAATTCTATTGCAGAGCGAAGGGAGCCTCTGGGTTATGAACCTGTCCCTCCAGCAAGTTCTATTTATTTCTGTGCTGAGGTTCAAGTCCCTCGAGCGTGTGGCTCTAAGGGATTTAGATTTACTGAGGTGGAGCATGTCCATTAATTCTGGATTTGACATAGCTTTGTATGTCAGGCATAGATCGCCTCGAAGTAGGCGGTATGCAACTGAGTAAAGCTGGAGTTTTTTTAACCGAGCAGCATATGGCATCTGTTTGAGACCCTTGATCCTCTTGGTGAGATACTTTTGGGGTCTTTCTAATTGCTACAGGTGTCGGGTAAGGTACATCCCAAAAGGGACATTGTATTCTATGATGGGCCTGATGAGGGATGAATAAAGGGGCACGATTACCTCTCTTGACCTAGATGTGAAACCTTTCGTGATGAGGTGGGCTATGTAGAAGGTCTTTCTAACCACTTTGGCAATGTGGTTTTCAAAGGAGAGATTGCTTTGGGTCCCCAGGTCCCTAATAACTTTCTCTGTACTTAATGGGTTTCCGCCTATGTGGTAATTTGTGGGAACATTGTTTTTGCCAAAGGGCATGACTAGACATTTTTTGGCATTTAGCTTTAAACCATGGCGCTGGCACCAGTTATCTGTCTCTGAGACTTTTTTGAAGGATGTTTGTGTCAGCTGGAGAGTTGATTATGGCGCCCAGTTTGCAGTCGTCTGCGAACTTGGTGAGCCATAGTCCTCCCACGTTTGCCTGTACCTCAGAAAAGTATATACCGAACAAGAGTGGTCCCAAGACAGAACCCTGTGGGGTGCCACTTGTGACCGGTTTCGAGTCGGACATGGCTCCAGCAATTCTCACTCTGTGGGTTCTGTCTTTGAGCCAGTTTGCGACCCATCTTGTGACATAGGGGTTTATATTTAAGCTGGATAGCTTATCTATGATACCCGAGTGGGGTATTGTGTCAAATGCCTTTGCAAGGTCCAGATAGGCTGTGTGGACTACCTTCTCTTCATCTATGGCTTTGGTGACTTGTTTCGAAGAAGTCAACCAGGATCAAAAGGCAGGATCTGCCCTTGACAAAGCCGAACTGGGTAGGATCTAGTGTCTGTAGGTCCCCAATGTCTTTGTTTATGAGTTCCATGATGATCCTCTCCATAGCCTTGCAGACTAAGCTAGTCAGGCTTATGGGGCGATAGTTTCCAGGGTCCGTAGAGGCTCCACCTTTGTAGAGTGGGACCACTGTTGCTGTACACCATTCTGTGGGCACATATCCTGTAGTGAGGCTGAGATTGTATAGCTGTTTTATTTGAGGGATTAGTTCCTCTTGGAGTTCATGTAGGACGCAACCTGGGACGCCATCTGGTCCCATGGAAGCAGTGTTTTTTGCTTTGGAGAGGGCAGCCTTCACCTGAGCATCAGAGATGTTTGGGAGGCAGCCCTCTGCCAGGATAGATACTTGCTCTTTTGCGGGGGAGGGGGTGGAGAAGTTTGCACTGAACCTGTCTGCCAGGATATTGGCGATGACTGTGGGTTCAGTGCATTTTTTGTCGTTTAGAATCAACTCAGAACAAGTCTGGGAGTTGCATCCCAGGTTTCTAACATAACTGAAAAAAGCCTTATGATTGTCTTTGGTGTCCTGTGCAATTTTTCTCTCAAAGCTGGCCTTGGAGGATTTTATGAGGGATCGTAATTTTTTTGCTAGTACTGATCAGAGATGCTTGCCTATTAGGGATTTTGCTCCATCATGTAGTAGCTTCCTCCTTCTGTTGTACAGTTTATTTATGGCAGGGGTCCACCAGACTGGACGCCTGCCTTTGGATGATTGGGTCTTGGTTTTGTTTGGGATAGCATGATCCATGCATTCCTGGAGATGTCCGTAGAATGCGTTTTATATAGGATTCTGCAGTTTGGGCCATAGTTTCCACTGGCCCTGGGGCCTTGAAGGATTCCACTTCGGTTTTGAGAAGTGAGAAGTTCGCTTTTGAGAAGTTTTTCACTGTGGTTTTCTGAGCTGGGGGTGGGGTCGGGATGTGGACATCCAGTGAAATTCATTTATGGTCTGATCTTACCAATGAGGGATATACTTTTGGTGTGGAACATAGAGTCCCCATGTTGGTAATGATCAGGTCTAGTATGCTGTCCCCTCTTGTGGGAGTGGTGACTAGTTGTTCCATAGCATTTGAGTTTATAATTTCCAGGAACCTTTGGGCTAAGGTGCTGGGGCTTGAGTAGTGCTCCCAGTCAATGTTTGGGCAGTTGAAGTCGCCCAATATAATGGTGTTCGGAGAGATCTTCATGTTCTCCAATGTTTTCAGGAAAGCCGAGTGGGATGCCTGACTTTGAGAGGGTGGTCTGTAGGATGCTATAAACTGAAAAGCAGTCTTGCCCACTGTTAGTTGCACATGGATGGTCTCCGATACTTCCCCTGTTTCTGGCAGATTCTGCTGGGGCAATCTGTGCTGCCCACCATGGGCTCCTTTAGACCCGTGAGTAGTACTGGGGGGTCCCCTTCCTGTGCAGGGCTGCTCTGCTAGCCAGGTATAGGTCTCCCTTCTTCCACAACTCATCTGAAGTAGCACATTGTCTATCAGCTAATCAGATCCTCATGTCCTCAGACAAAGTGCTATGGGCTTGTTCCCTCACCAAAAGGTCTGCCAGCCCTTCAAAAGTGGTGACCTGACATCCACTCACAGAGCTATGAAAATAAGTGTTCAGTTCAGCAACATATTCACATACATTTTCATCTGCCTTGCGTCTATGCTCTAGAAACCTTTTCCTATACATTTCAGGTGCTAGCTTAAAACATTCTAACAGACATTTTTTTACAGCAGTATAATCAAAACAGACAGAGTCAGGCATTTGTGATATACAAGTTACAGCTTTCCCATGGAGTAAGGGGGTCAGGAACCATACCCAGAGCCTTTGATCAACACTATACTCTTTGCATACCCTTTCAAACATGTGAATGAAACTATCAAAGTTATCCCGCTCTTTAAACTGCGGAAGAAATTTACTGACCTGTTGTGCTTCTGGGGTCCAGTTACTCCCTTCCCCATTACCTCTACGACTCTGGGGAAGAGTCAGTTTCCCTCTCATGCTTCCTCTGATGCTCCTTTTCTTCGGCTTCTATCTCCAAACGCCTGGCCTCCAACTCAAGTCTCTTTAGCTCCAGCTGGATTTTTAAGCCCACTGCAGAAAGGTTAAGCTGTCTGTCCTCTGAGGATACTGCATCTCCACTGCCAGTCTGATTGTCCTCCTGGATGCTGTTTTCTGATGCAGCTGTAACCAAGGCTCCAATCAGGTCTGCCTTAGTCATGTTTCCATACACCAGTCCCCTAGCCTGGCACTTCTCCACCAGCTGGCTCCTTGTCAGCTTTCCACACTCCTGTGCTGACATGCTGCCTGCTCACCCTGACTAACTAAGCTAACAAAAGAAATAAAATAATTGTGATCTGAACTCTGAGTATACACTGCGTGGCTGATTTAGAGTACAAAACACCTTCAGAGATCACTGTACATAAGCTACAGGATTCACTCTACCCACACCACTGCAAACCACAAGTGAGGATATCTTATCCCAACCGCTGTGAACCACAAATGTGAGGATATCTTATCCCAACCACTGCCACCAGAAATGTGACAACCGTGCCCTAGCCCAGCAATCAAGGAGCCTCAATCCTCACCACTAACACCAGGGAGGGCGTCTCATATAAGAGGAAAGGATAACAAATATACACAGTAAAGTACAATTTCCCTTAAGTGTACACAGAGATCACAGTCTGGGGCTGGTTGCTCCCTTGCTCTCCAGGTCCCCAATAAGACTTCCCACTGTCACAGCTATAGAGTCCAGATCTCAGCCTAGCTGGCAAGCTAACCTCCAGTACCCTCTCTGTCCCACCAGTGCTTCGTGTGCCTGTCCAGGTAGCTGACACACAACACACACTTTGAGAGAAGTATTTATACAACTTCACAGGCACTCCTGGGAAAGGCTGACACAGATTGTCCAACTGTGCCCCTTTACCCAGACTATACGGTAGTAATTTCTGCCACCAAAAGCTAATACTTATCAGCTACCCAAAGTCCCTTAAAAGGGTGTCCAATTATTACTGTGCAATATTATTATCCAATTGGTAATGTGACTAAAGTCTAAGGATTATTAAAGTGGCTTATTACAATAAACTCTATAAATATGCAATGTACTCTAGAGCTTACTTATCCCTACACAAACCAGCCACAGGTAAAAGGTTTTAAAATATTTAATAATAAATAATTAAAAACACAAGACAATACTACTACACCACAGTGATATCTAAGAGTTCAGACATCACATAGAAACTTAAAACAATTCATTAGAAAAGTTGTGATATAACAGAAAAAAACTATTTAACTTTCTTCTAAGTTCCTAGCTATTCTACAAGAAAACATATTTCTAAGACACTACTTACATAAGACAACAGGCAGAGTGCTGATAAGTGGGATATCAAGATCAAAATGCTCACAATCTCCCTCTGAACAATAGTTTTTAAACTCACTAACAAACATCTTTGCTAGGCCCTCCCAAATTACATCATTTTGACACTTAGGTTTTCCCAGTCTACACATTACATCATTTTGACAATTAGTCTGGAGTTCCCAGGCCAACCAACTGCATTATTTAGCAATCTAACATCTGCTCAGGAAACTACAACAATAAAAAGACATTTCACATGTACACTCTAGCAATTATTCCTTAAGTTAAGACAATAGGAAAATGTGTTCAGCCAGCCAATTCGGCACCACTATTTAGATAATTTAACTTCAAAGAACATTTGAAATGCTTGGCTTAGTTTTCCCTACAGCAAATGGCAATCTTGCAACAATATTGAAGTTCACATTTTACAGTGTTTTCTTTCATTTAAGAACACAAGCCTGTATTTTACATTTATATATACAAATGATAGAATTATGTATCAAATTTTATTTGACTAGGCTGGCAGCCTTCACCCATCTTTCCCCAATCTTCACAAGTACATACCAAAGTGATGTATAATGGACCTGATAAGGGAGAATGAATGGGAGATGATGCCCTCCTTGGATCTAGAAGATATACCCCAGGAGATTAGTCTGGCCATATATAAGGATTCCCTACAAACACTGGTAACATGGAGGTAAAACAACAGTTTGTGTCAATAAAACTGGTCAAGTCCCTAATGTAAAATGTCATTTTTTTGGGGGGAGGGGGTAACTATGATATAGAAACATGGGTGTCTGGGTTTGCCAAAGGACATAATGTTGCATATTTTGCCATTCATTGAAGTCCTCTAGGAGAATCTTGTGGTCAGTTAGAGTGTTTATGACAGCTCCTAGTTTACAATCAGCAGCAACTTTTTTGTCAGCCACAGAGCCTTGATGTCAACTCTAAAGACAGAGAGGTACAGACTAAAGAGGAACAGTCCCAGTACATATGTCTGGGATATACTGCTAGTACCTAATCTTTTGGTAGAGTGTGTGTGGCTCCACCACTAACAGACTTGGTTCTGTCACTGAGACCATTTTCTATCCAGCAGGTAACAGTGGGATTTACATTTACTTTTATTAGCTCATCAATGATGCCAAAATGTGGAATGGTATCATCAGTGCTGACCAAGTCCAGGTATGCAGCAAGTCCAGTGACTCGGTGACTTGTTCAGGAAAAAAGTCCACCAAGTTTAAGAGGCAGGATCTGCCTTTAATCAAACCCAAGCTGGCTTGGTTCCAAGGTTTGAGACTGCCTATGTCTTTGTTAATGAGTTTCATAATGGTGTGCTCCACTGCCTTATACATATGGCTGGCGAGACTTATGGGCCTATAGTTTCCCTCATCAGTATTGGGCCTATTCTTCTTGTTGAGTGGGATGACTACAGCAGTTCTCCATCCCTTTGGCATGAATCCAGTGTAAAGGCAGAGAATGAATAGAATTAATAATGATTCAGCCAGACAATGTTTGGTGCTAACAAGAAAAGAGCCTGGCCAGTTTCCTGGCCCATGGCACTGGTGTTCTTAATCTTGAAGAGAACGACATGGTCAGAAGTGCTCAGTGGGGGTGGCACAGACATACAAATGTGTTGTAGATAATTAGGCAGACATAGGGAGTAAAGTTGGCTGAATTTATTAACATGTTGGTTACATCCTCAGGTGAGGAATATGTGCTATTATTTTACATTAGCTCAGAGCACTGCTGGGTATTACTTCTGAGGTTAGAAGAGGTAGTGCATATTCGAGTTTAGGAATTTGCATGCCTTTGGCCAGAGACTGCTGAACATTTGGAACAAAAAGTTTTATTTGTGTTAGGACATTTACTGTAAAGTCAGTGTAGGCTGAGAAATACAATAAGGAATCAAACAGAATACCAAGGTATTTCTGCTGAATCGCACTGGGTATGGCATTGTTTAGGGCATCTTATTTTCAAGGAGGCGGCGGCATTGCTGATGGTATCTTTTATTATTTGGGGAGAAGAAGACAGAGACTTTGTGGAGGGTCCTGAACAGTATAATACTAGATTTGGCAGGGTTTATTATTAATTTGTTACTATTTGTCTAATTATAGAGAAATAATATTTTTTTTCTTGTGTATTCTGTTGTAATTGAAGTTATGACAGGTCCAAGAGGAGCAAGAGAATTTCCAGAGAAAGACAAATTACAGTCTCAATATGCATGACTTAAAACATGCCATATTCCCAGTTCTATTGTTCTGGCATGAGGATTAAGACAGATTTTGCCCACCGCCTCATATTTTTACCCATTACTAATTTCATTTTTATAGGGTTTGCTCAAATGCTCCCAGTTTATGTAGTATCTTTATTAATACACCTGTTTCAGAACATTCATGCAGGATTTTAGTTAATGTCATTTGTCATATTGACAAAATATAAACATACAACAAACACAAATCAAACACAAATCTAGAAAACAACTCACCATTTTGCCCAGCTACCATGACCACGTCCTGCATGTCTGACATAAACGCAGTATTTCTTTACATTAAGTTAAACTGAAACCATTAGCCAATAAGTGGCTAGTTAAAATAACTGCTTCCAATCCAACAAGTTAAACAGCATAGTTTTTTTTAAAAAAGTAAGTTAGGATATACATTTTCAGTAATAAATGTTTCAGGCTACAAGATGCTTCCATTATTCTCTGTATGCATATGGAATAGTATTCTGACTTCAGATTTATGCTTCTAGCTACTAGCAGAACATCTGTGCAAATATCAATATTGCATAAGCCAGTTATGTTTGCATAGAACAATATCACCCTTACCTTACCACCTAACCTTGGTGGACTGGGTTTGATTAGTGGCTCAGGCATCTGCTAGAGCTGATATGAGGAGGGGGAGTCTATCTTGGGTATGGGGGCAGACTAGGATTGTCCAATGCCATGATCCCAAGGAGGAGTGGTGATGACAAAAGGGATGAAAATAAGACAGATGCTTGGCCAGTAAACAGTAGCTTTCCTTTAAGGTCCATGGAAATGTGCACTTAAAAGACACAGCGTCTCTCACTGTGGTGTGGGACACATGTGCAACTGTATGCCCTCATTGCTGGGATCCTGGCAAGGGCACAACATAACACCCATGGATACCTACCTCAATGTAGCTAGCTGTCACTACCATGTTGGAGATACTCCGTATGGCATGGAGAAATGAACAGGGTCATCTGACAGAGGTGGGAGAATTGATGGTTGGCCAGCATATGAGCAAAATATACAAAGCATTGCCATACAAGTTGCCATTTGACTGGTATAAAACATTTTGTGTGGTTACACAAAACATTGTGAGTTGCTGCAAACAGCAGGCAATACCATTCATGAACTGATCTGAAGGAATGGGTGGAATAAACACTGGCATTGGGGTCAAACTCTCATATCCTTGGTGATTTGCTACATTTCTACCCTTTTATTTCAACATTATTTTATTATAGCTCTTTCCACCAAACAAAAAACTATAAAACATTCTTGGTCATTCAAAAGGGGGCACTGCAGAGTAAATGTACAATCTCAGACTAGGTTACAAAAATGAAACTATGAGCTGAATCTGACCAATGACAGCCAACAAGATTCATAAGGCAGGTTAAAGAAATAGACTGTGCAGATTTTAGGAAACATTAAATTATTGCCCAACTAAAACAGAAAAGCAAATGTTAAAATCCAAGCTTACAACTTATGTTTGTGAAGACTTGCTACAAATTTTTAGGACAAAAGTAGCTTTTAATGCCCCCACAACTCTCAAATACTGCATATCAAGTCTGACTATATAGCTCCCAACAATGCCTATCCTGGTTTTCATACACACATTCCTGTCCTAAAAACTATGAAAGCAAAATTAATTCAATGAATCTGCAAATTTGGGTGGTTTAACAAATAGGAATTTGCTATTGGTTTGAGATTAGTCAGGTAAGAATATCAAAATCATACAATTTGAACATTTGTAGCAAAAGCCTTAATTCTAAAACTAAATGTGTAAATCAGCACGCAGTATATCTGAAAACTAACTAAGCACTACAGCTGAAAATGACCATCTTTGAACCCAGAATTTTACATAAAATATTTATTTATTGCATTTGTTTACTGAAATAGTTTGAATGGGTTGGGCAGAGGCCTGGGGAGAAAAGTGCCATAGTAAAATGCACAGGACAGTCCTTATTTCAGGAGTTATGTCTTGCGCGGGGGGGGGGTGGGGGGGGTATTTTCTAAAATTTCTTTAACATTTGCATTAAACAATTAATGTTATGTAGTCCTATCCCGCCGTAAATTCTTGCTGGATGGGTTTGGAGACTATATTCGGCTCTGACTCGGCTGATACTAAAGCACAAGAGCTTTTACTGGCACGAGGCTAACCTCTATCCCATGGTGCCGAATTCCCAAGATCTCGTTTGCCACAAAAGCTTTGAGGTTGTCTCCTTACTAGCTCCTTGGCTAAGTAATAGATTTATTTACTAAATCTTGTCCTTTGCCACCTTTTTTCTTCATCTTTACATCTTTATTATTAATAGCTTATTGTGCGATTGTTCAGAGTGTTTGACCCCCTATTTTTCCCCATAGGATTGTACAGCCCATTTCAGTTAGAGGGCTGTAGTTGCCCGTTAGAGGGCCTTTCCTCCTTGTGCGAGTCTTAAAAAAAAAAAAACGTTTTTTATAATAAACAATAGAATTTCCTCTCTATCTTTACTGTTCTCATTGGTATTGTTACCTCAGTAGATAGTAGTTTTAAGTTTAGTTAGTACTGTTGTCTTCTTTCTACCTAGATAATAGTTGTTCCTGTTAGCATGTCAAAAGAAAAGGACAGAGAATATAAGGACCATCGCCCTTCGGAGTTTAAAAAATGTGATAGATGTTCACAAAAGAGGTATTTGACAGACAGTCACACTAGTTGTGTGTACTTAGGTGAAGCTCACTTGCAAGAGTCATGTACCTTTTGCCATGCGTTCAGTACCAGGGTCTTGAATGAAAGAAAACAAAAACTCATTGACAGGAACAGCTGGAACTTGGTCAGGCAGCTCCTAAGACTTTAAAATGTAAATCTTTGGCTCCAGTTTCGGAGCCGTTGAAAAAGTCCAAAGCGTCTGAGCCAGGGAGTTCTGGCTCAGATTCAGCTTCTTCTCGATCGGTAATGTCAGTCTCTTCGGTGCCGAGGCAACATTCGGTACTGAGACAATTACTTGACATTGACCCTGTCTCACCTACTTTGAGATCTCCTATTTTGGAGAGGAGATTTCCTCCTGTCTCCACCCGATCCTCCAGGACACTCTCAGATGAGGACATCGAGCAGGTGGTGAAGAGGTTGCTTTCTGATCCAGCTCTGGCAAAGAAATTGGTCCCTCCGGACCCAAAGGCTTCGGAAGCGACCCTTTTGCAAACCACTGCTCCTCCTCCGACTGCTTTGCTCTCTAAGCCAATCACTTCAGATTCTTCGGTGTTGGATCTGTCGGTTCTGGGGATCCTCCCTGCTTCCTTGGATCTGTCGGTTCTGGGGATCCTCCCTGTTTCCTTGGAACCGATTACTCTATCCTCAGTGGTTCAGTCTGGAGCTGAGAGATCTGGGAACAGACGCTCTCGAATGGACTCCGGAGGAGGATAGTCACCCTGGGTTTTCTTCGGAACCGACCCTCCCTCTCGGTGCCTCGGCTCGACTCCGTTCGGTTCCCACATCTGCTTCAGAGCGATTCCCCTTGCTAGGAGCTGACCATCTAGCTCCTCGGGGCAGGAAGGAAAGGCCTTTGAAGCAATAGAGAAGGCTTTATCCTCTGCAAACGCCATACCTTTGGAACCCATGTCCCACCAGGAGCAGGCAGCAACCTCTTCTCCCCTGCCACCCCCACAGTGTAGGGAACCAGAGACCCAAGCAGCCCCCATTGGAGGTGCTCCCTCTTCTGAGACCTCCCCAGATTAACCCACTTGAGAGCTCCCTCGAAAGAGACTGTAAGAGGAAGCATGTTGACTCACCTGAGTCTGTCACTTCTGACACTGATTTGGAGGAATCAGAAGGGTCCCCTAGATCCACCTGTGAGGAGGTCTCTTTTTCTGACATCCTAGAAATCCTTAGACAGAGGGGTGATTGGAAGACCTCTAACCCTACTAAGGATGAATCAGTGTATCTTCAGGCCTTTGGTTCCTGGCCTTCCACCTCCTGGGTGACACCACCTTATGACCAGCTCTTAGGGGTCATATTGCAGAAAGCCTGGACCTCCTCAGACACAGAAGTGCATCCAGAGGAGGCCAAATAAATTCGTGACTGCACTGGAAGATAAGTCATTTCTTACCAAAGGAGGTCCCATTGATGGTATGGTGGTAGCAGCAGCCATCAAGGAGGAGTTGTCTGAAACATCTTCTAATATCCATCCTCTTAACAAGGAGTCCAGGACGATGGATGGGTATGGGAAGCATATCTTCTCTTTAGCGGCATTTACTCTAGGATAGCGGAATTACCTTACCCATTTCACTCATCTTCAGAGGGATCTCCTGAAGGAGTTTAGAGACAGCCTTCAGGATTCAGTAGCTCCGGGATCCACAGATAAGGTTTCTGCGCAGCTCTCCACCCTTACATCGATAGCCAACTCCTCCATGAGGCTGATTTCATATGCAGCTGATGGAGCAAGTAGAGCAGCCGCAGAAGGAAATCTCTCAGGAGATGCTCTTGGATCTCTTTTTGGACCTCAGGTGAAAGAGACCTTGACCAGGTGCGAGCAGGAAGGGAAAACCTTATCTGCTGTCGGAGTCGGTTTCTCCCTCCAGTCTAGACTCTATCCCAAGGGTAATACAGGAGGGAAAATGTGGTTCCGTAAATCCCAAAAAGGTTTCCCTCAGGCACAAGGTCAACCTTCAACTAGAGGCAAAGGGGGAGGATATAATGGAAGGTGCCGCCCTCGCGGCAGAGGAGGTCCGCAACACCAGGGAGATAGAGAAACCTCCTCTGATCGTCCCTTCCATCGCCCCTGAGGGTTGCCCAACTGTCCGTCTCTGGAGGCAGTCAGGGGTCATCTATCGCTGTATCCAAGCACCTGGCTAAACATTTCGCAAGATCATTGGGTACACACCGTAATATCCAGAGGTTATCGGATTCCCTTTGTTTCCGATCCCCCAGTAAACTGGTCTCTACCAGACGTGCCACCCATTCAACTAGACAGTGCAGCATCAGAGGTCATCTCGTTGCTGCAAAAAAAAGTCATCCAAGAAGTCCCCACAGAGCATATAGGTTTCAGAACTTACTCTAGGTTCTTTTTAGTTCCAAAAAAGACAGGGGACTGGAGATCAATTCTAGATCTCAGCAGACTCAACAAATCCATAAAGAAATAGAAATTCTGAATGATCACTCTGCAGTAAATATTTCCCTTTATCGGGAAAGGCACTTGGATGTGCTCAATAGATCTTCAGGACGCGTACTACTACATCAAAATGGACAGACCCTCCAGGAGACCCACTGCGCTTCCGGCTGGGAACCAATTATTTTCAGTTATGACCACTGCCCTTTGGCCTCACTACAGCCCTCAGAGTGTTCACCAAATGCATGGCAGTGGTAACAGCTCACCTGAGACTTCAAGGATTCCAGGTGTTTCCGTACACTTAGACGACTGGCTCCTCACTGCTACCACCAAGCATCAACTCATCAGAACCAGGGAAGAGACACTATCCTTGTGCGCCAGTTTAGGCATCACAGTCAACCTAAAAAAATCAGCCTTATCTCCTTCGTAGCACATTGTACTCTTAGGCTCAGAAATAGACACAACCACCATGTCAGCAAGAAACACCAGAAAGAGTAGAATCACTATGCAACCAAGTCAGAGCCTTGCTAAAACAGTCACAATGTTCAAGCCAGGGTAGTCCTTCAAGTCCTAGGGACTATGGCTTCCTCCATTCTATTAGTTACTCTAGCCTGTCTGCACATGAGAATACTTCAGTGGCTACTATTTTCCCAATGGTGGATGCAGGATCTTCCCTTGTCTCATCAGATTCTTATCACAAACACCTGCAAGAAGAATCAGACATGGTGGCTGCATACAGAACAACTTCTCTTAGGTCGTCCACTTGTTCCTCCACAACAGAAAGCAGTTTTGACCATGGACACTTCCCAGGTAGGGTGGGGGCATCATCTGGGAATGACGGTCCAAGGTATTTGGCAGAACCACGAGAACCACTTGCACATCAATGTTCTGGAGATGAGAGCGGAGAAATATGCGTTGCAAGCACTTCACAGTTCTCTTCCTACCAGGACAATTGCAATTCAGTCAGACAACATGTCTGTCGTGTGGTACATAAACAAGCAAGGGGGAAACCAAATCTTATCCGCTTTGCCGAGAGACCTTAAGAGTTTGGAAATGGGCAATGGACACAATGCTTTCTGGTAGCAACGCACATCCCAGGGAAATCCAATGTGATACAAGACAAACTCAGTCGAGCAATTCTGATGCCTCACAAGTGGTCCCTGAATGCAGAAGTTGCGAAAGAGATCTTTCACAGATGGGGCCAGCCTTGTTGTGACCTATTTGTCATATACCTGAACACCAAATGCAGCAGCTACTTTTCCCTAATTCCCCATCCGGGGATGTCACCCAGGGATGCTCTAGTCCACGATTGGCCCTCAGGACTTCTTTATGCCTTCCCACCCTTTCCTCTGGTCCCAAAGGTAATACAGAAAGCAAAACAGTTGAGTACCCTGATCCTCATTGCTCCTTACTGGCCTCGGCAAGTCTGGCTTCCCTTCCTATGGCCCTATCTTTTGGAGGAACCATGGATTCTGGAACCATCTCCAGACCCGATTCATCAAATTGGAGCAGTTCCATCCTACCATCCACGTCCTAAATTGATAGCATGGCTGCTCCAGTTCCACGAATAGCCAGGTGCGTTTCCCTCTCTCCTTCAGTCAAACACATTCTGATTTCTTCCCATAAGCCTTCTACTCGGAAGTTAGACTCCAGAAAATGGAAAAGGTTCTGTATCTGGCCTGTAAACCAAGGCTTAGATCCCTATACAGCTCCTATAGAATCTATTTTGTCCTTCCTTGCGTCCATTTTTCATGAAGGAGCTGCAGCCGCTACAGTCAGAGTTCAGTTAGCTGCCATTTTTAAATTTCCATTTTGGCTTCATGGGAAATCCCATCATGTCCCACTCTTTGTGCAAAACCTTTTTGAAGGGAGTTCTCCTTCTCAGGCCTCCAATCAAACAACCATCAGAACCCTGGGACCTGAACTTAGTTCTCACACCATTAATTTCTGCACCCTTTGAGCCCTCTTCATCGGATCTGAAATCATCATCTTGGAAAACGCTATTCTTAGTAGCCATAACCTCTGCTAGGAGAGTCTCAGAACTGCAAGCTCTTACTATTCGACCTCTTTACATTATTTTCCACAAGGATGGAGTCTCACTCAGGACAAACCCTTCCTTTCTTCCCAATGTATGCTCACAGCATAATCTTAACACTACTATTGAGCTACCAGTGTTTTCCAAATCATTCTACTAAATCTAAGTACAGACTACACCAATTAGACGTTCAAAGAATTCTCAGGTTTTACCTACACAGGAATAAAGAATTCAGAAAATCAGATCAATTATTTGTTTCCTGTTCAGACAAAAATAAAGGCGTGCCTGTTTCTAAGGTTACCCTTTCAAAATGGCTTTCAGATTGCATTTCCTTTGCTTATCAGACTGCTGGCAAACAGTTTCCCAACAAAGTAAAAGGCCACTCTACAAGGGCAGTATCTTCTTCATGTGCCTTTAGATCTAGGCTCCCAGCTGATACTATTTGTGTAGCAGCTACTTGGGCAAGACCACATACATTTGTCACGCATTATAAATTGGACGTGGCCTCTCGGGACAGGTCATCCTTTGGGTCCACTATGCTGAAGAGTCTCTTCACTTGACCACCTTGGTTAAAGGTGCTAGGGACGCTGTCTCATCCAGCAAGAATTACGGCCAGATAGGACTACATAACAAAGAAGTTATGTACTTACCATAACATTCCATGTTTGTAGTCCATCTCGCCTACATTCTTGCGTCCCTCCCTCCTGCCTCCATCCTGTCCTGGAGGATCTGGTGGACAATACTTATATTGTCTGACCTAGCTGTAGTTGTTGTC
Organism: Protopterus annectens; assembly: GCF_019279795.1. Lineage (NCBI taxonomy): Eukaryota > Metazoa > Chordata > Ceratodontiformes > Protopteridae > Protopterus > Protopterus annectens. The sequence goes on from NC_056736.1 coordinate 525,534,116, forward strand.
CACCTAGCATGGATAATGTTACATAATATTTTGTCTGTATGTACACACTTTTTGATAAGTACCTAACAGTTATGAAACTATTGCCTTCTTGCAAACAAGATCTGGGGAATTGCCGTGAGGCACAGTGGGATAGGGGTTAGCCTCGAGACAGTAAAAGCTCTCGAGCTTTAGTATCTGCAGAGTCGGAGCTGAATATCAGCTCCGAACCCATCCAACAAGAATGTAGGCAAGATGGACTACAAACATGGAACGTTATGGTAAGTACATAACTTATTTTTTTGTATCTAAAACACAAATATTACATGAAACAGCATAAGTACCATAAATGCTATGAGAATAAGCCTTTATTTCGATAAAAAAGTGAAGTTCAGTCCTTTTCAGCAGTTGTGGGTATGGTTTGTTCAGCAAAATGTCACGCTTCCACAAAAAATGTCCTACTTTAGGCATATGAAAAGGTGGTAACCCTACAGTAGTATATAGATTATTGACACTGACAACAGCAAAAGACATGACAGATTCACAATTACATAATCAGGAACATAACATGAAAGAAAACAGCAAACACATTCTTTACAGTATGCTTTAGACATTGCAAATCCCAAGTGCCTAAGCATATAAATAGAAGATGCGCATGTGGAAATTCCTTCCATAAGTTTTAAACATTCACACAATCATGAGTGACTGAAGCATATATAAAGATTAAAGGAACAAAGATCAAAGGAACATACAAAAAAAAAAAAAAAGACAGAAATATGTTTGAGAAAGATGTAGGCAATTTTATGAGGTAAAGTCAAGTGAAAAGCACTGCAATGCATCAAAGATAGCTACACCACTTAGCACAAATATGCACAGCATTCACTCATCCAGGCTGCAGCCCAAAGCTAGTCATTACACCAAATGCTTCATACCCTCTGAAAGTATAGCTAAAATCCGAGACGTCCAGTAGACCCTCGTTTACAAGCAGATCTACAGCTGCACAAACATCTGCCCATGCAGAAACCATGATGTGCATCTATCTCTTATTAGCCAGTAGCTTAGCTTCTCCTTTCAGAAAGGAAAGGTTCTACACTAAAGCATGCTTCAAGATGTGCAGGGTAAAATGTCATGTAGCTGCCTGGAAATTCTGTAACCACGAATAATAGAAGAAACCGTGCAGAAACCAACCAATAAACACTAAAAGCACTGTTGAAAGGAGATGCCCAACACCGGTCAGCCACAGAATAGATCCAAAGTTTATTTAATGCGATAACTTTCCAAAATACATGTAACATTACATGTATTTTGGAAAGTTATCGCATTAAATAAACTTTGGATCTATTCTGTGGCTGACCGGTGTTGGGCATCTCCTTTCAACAGTGCTTTTAGTGTTTATTGCCTGGAAATTCTGTGCTTCATAAGTTAATTTGCTAGTTCAACAGCAGCTGCTTGTCTACTAAAGGGTAATGTCTAGTTAATATCTCTGTATCAACAGGTTATGTTTTAATTAAGGTCTGTAATTTGCACTAACAGTATGGAGATTCACCTGCAACAGGTGGCTCACTTATGCGAAGATTAGCACTGCTGCCTCACAATGCTAGTTTCTCTGACTGACTGGGGTGCATTCAGAACACACTCAACATGTCTTCCTGTGGTCAGATGGGTTTGTTAGCTGCTAGCCCAGTTTATGTCCACAAACCTACATCACCTGAAATTAATTGACAGTACTCTAAACTATACAGAAGTGAGATTGCGACATAAGAATGAGCATGTGTGTATTCACATGCATCCCTACAATGGGTCATGGATGATCTACTATGCTTGGGCCCACTGAGTAGCAGGATATGCTCCAGTTGCACCTTGACCCTGTACTGGATTAAAAAGGTAATCATATAATGAATGAATGTGTGCAACCTTTAACAAATAAAACTGTGTTTTCGTTTGATATGTGTAACTATAATCTCAAAGTTTTCTCTGGAAAGACTGCTAACCCCTCCTTAATAAACTGCCACACAATGACAAAACCATAGACTAAAAGTAGCACCATTCCTCCCTTACAAACGGTATTAGGGTAAGTACAATTTATAGAAAGCAGAATGGTCATTATTAAAAAAAATATTACTCACTGGCTTTACCACAACTTACATAAAATATAAAGTAGCACTTAGGAATGACACAAAGTTCATCCGCTCATTTTATTTTTTTTTTTCTTTTTTAAAAGAAAAGGCAACTTTATTTGCATCAAAATGACAAGCACAATTACAACATTATACACAGCAATAAAACAGCTTGATCATATCCTTTATGTAACCATGTACAGATAATCCCATACAAAACAGCAATGAAAGTAGTAACAGCTTTTTAAATCTTTCACAACATTTCAACAAACTGTACACACAAAATCAAAATGTCACTTCGACGCCCGTGCCCTGGCCCAGCAATCAAGTAGCCTCAATCCTCACCACTAACACCAGAGAGGGCGTTGCATATGAGAGGAAAGGATAACAAATACACACAGTAAAGTGCAATTTCCCTTAAGAGCACACAGTCAGTCCGGGGCTAGTCGCTCCCTTGCTCCCCAGGTCCCCAATAAGACTCCCCACTGGCACAGCAATAGGGTCCATATCTCAGCCTAGCTAGGCAAGCTAAAATCTCCAGCACCCTCTCTGCCCAACCAGTGCTTCATTTCCCTGCCCAAGTAGCTGACATACACACACTGAGATAAGAGGTTATAAAATCACACAGACACTTCTGGGGAAGGCTGGCATAGGTTCCCCAGCTGTGCCCCTTTTACCCAGACAATACCGTAGAAATTACTGCCACTACCCAGCTAATATGTATCAGCTACTCAAAGGCCCTTAAAAAGGTGTCCAATTATTACTGTGCAATATTAATATCCAATTGGTAGATGTGACTAAACAGTTGAAGCTTATTTGGAGTGACCTGGACAGTAAACTATAAATATGCAATGTACTCTAGAGCTTAAACTATCTCTACACAAACCAGCCACAGTTAAAAGATTTTAAAATATTTAATAATAAAATAATTAAAACCACAAGACAATACTTTCTACTATACAGTGCTAGTCAAAAGTTCAGAGATCAAATAGAAATACTTAAAATAAATCAGTAGTACAGTTCTGACATCACAGAAAAACAGTCTAAACGTTCTAATTCCTAGCTATTGCTACAAGAAAACAAACTTCTAAAATAACTTACTTACAGAGAGCAACAGGCAGTGCTGGGAGTTGAATAGTCAGACAAAAAAGGCTTAATAATCTCTGGTTCTCACCGTTTAAATTGAAATTCCAGTTCTGCTAAACATTACATTATCTTTTACACCTTCCTGGTGTCCCCAGGCTGACAGAAACTGCATTTACATTCTTTTACACTTAGAGCAATAAAGGATATTCCACATGTAAATTCTGGTCATTAACGTTAGCCTTAAAACAATAGGCAAGAAGCCTTCATCTAGCCGGACTGGAGCTGACTTGTAAAACATCAAAGGCAGTGATGAAATAACTTTAATTTCAAAGGACCAACAAGAAATGCTTGACTTAGCTTTCTTTACAGCAGATGGCAATGTTGCCACATGTTCAACATTCAAAGTATTTACAAATGATAGATTTGGTACATAATTCTATTTGACTTGGCTGGCAGCCTTCACCCATCTCCACCAGTCTTCACACCCCCCCCCCACCCCCAGAGAACTCAAACTAGTTTTTTAAGTGACCCTTGAGAAACTCTGCTCGAGAGGGTTAGCTCTGAGTATACCTACCCCATTCCCTGTCTTGAGAGCCCATCTGCATTGGCATTGCTACTCCCACTGTGATGCTGCACTGACGTATCATATGCTTGCAACCCCAGGCTCCATCTTAGCAACTTGGCATTTTGCTGACTGGCTCTGTTTAACCATGTTAGAGGGTTGTGATCTGTCATAAAACAGTGAATTTTCTTCCATACAGATAACGCTGAAGTTTCTGCAGTGCCCACACTATGGCTAGACATTCCTTCTCTACAGCTGCATAGCATTCTTCCCTGTGTTGGAGGCTACGACTCAGATAAACCAATGGGTGCTCTTCTCCCTCTGAAGAAACCTGGCTAACTACAGCCCCCACACCATGGTCTGAAGCATCCACCTGCACAACAAATTATTTGCTGTAATCTGGACTGGCTAACACAGGTGGTCCTCACAAAGCTTCTTTAAACTTCTGGAATGCCTGCTCACATGCAGGGGTCCACACTACCTTATCTGGCCTGTTCTTCCTTGTCAGATCTGTGAGGGGAGTAGCTATGGTACTATAACTGGGGATGAACTTTCTGTAGTACCCTGCTGTCCCTAAAAATGTCCTCACCTGTTTTTTAGTAATAGGTGCAGACCATGCCTGATTAGCTTCCACTTTGGCAGGTTTTGGCATTATCTTACCACTCCCCACTCTATATCCTAGGTAGGAGACCTCCACCATACCCACCTGACATTTGCTCAGCTTAATGGTCAACCCTGCCCTCTGTAGTCTGCTCAGCACCTCCCTGACATGCTGAAGGTGCTCTGGCCAGGAATGGCTGTAGACGGCAATATCATCTTGGTAAGCAAGGATAAACCCTCCTGCTCCTGCTAGGATAAAATCTACTAGCCTCTGGAAAGTCGCTAGGGCATTCTTCATCCCAAAGGGCATCTTTGTGAACTCATATAAGCCAAAAAGAGTCACAAAGGCTGACTTCTCTCTAGCACTGGGAGTTAAGGGCACCTGCCAGTAACCCTTGGTAAGATCAATGGTTGTAAGATACTTAGCCCCACCCAGCTGTTCTAGGGCCTCATCTGTCCTAGGCATGGGGTAAGCATCTGACTGTGTGACAATTTAATTTCCTGTAGTCCACACAGAACCTGGTGCTGCAATCCTTCTTTGGCACCAGCACCACTGGGGAGGCCCAGGGACTGTTGAACTCTTAAATCGCCCCTAGTTCCAACATCTCCTGTACCTCCTCCCTCAGGCACCCTATAAGGGGCCTGCCTAATAGGCCTTTGTGGTCCTGTATCCACCTGGTACTGCACCAGGTGGGTGCGCTCTGGTTTACCAGTGAACATGTCCCTAAACGTCTGCAACACTGCTCGGATTTCTCGAACATGGGTAGGAGATGGCTGCTGGGACATTGATACCCCTTCCAGTGAGGTGTCAGCCCGAATCTCACGGAGGAGATCAGTCCCCAGATCTCCCTCAGACTCCTCCTGCAATACACTGCAAATGCTCAGCACAAGGGCCTCCTATCATGGTAAGGTTTGATCATGTTAACATGGTACAATTTGTGCCCCTGCCATCTGCCAAGCAGTTCCACCATGTAGGTAACATCACTTGCCTTTCTTACCACCTTGTAGGGACCCTCCCAAGCTGCTTGCAGCTTGCTGCATTTGACAGGAATGAGAACCATTACCTGCTTCCCCACAGCATACTCTCTAGCTTGAGCATTCCTGTCATACCACACCTTTTTCTGTCGTTGGGCTTCTGCCAGGTTCTCCTGGGCCAAGCTCATGAGTTCCCTGAGCCTTGTCCTGAGGTTTAGGACTCCTTGTGAGACTCGCACTCACCTTCCCACTCATCCCGAATTAAATCTAGAGGTCCCCTCACCCCATGCCCGTACAGCAACTCAAAGGGTGAAAAACCTGTGGATTCCTGGGGAACCTCTCTGCAAGCAAACAGATGGGGCAAATATTTGTCCCACTCCCTCTTAACCACACACAAGGCAAGGCTGGAGCTGTAGTTCACCAACAGTTTATTGCACCACAAAATAAAAGAAACATAAGCGCTTTCGTTATATAAAATACATAACTTCATCAGATAAAAGCCAACATTCAAATGGGCACATATATATGACTTACATTATCACATGACAAACACCAGTTAATTAATTAACGCAACAATGCATAAAAATGTATAAAAACAGTTGAAAACACATATAACCATTAGTAGATTCCCCAGAAAAAAATATATATTTATTTATAAAATTAATGCATAAATATGAATGTGAAAAAGCATATATTTTAAAACCAACTAAAAATGTAAATATGTAAATACGTGTGTATAAGTCCATTAACACACATTTATGTGTATAAATCTATGCTATCTCAGTTCTGTCTTCATTTTTAACAGACATACTATAGATGCAATTTTATTTAAACCTGGGAAGTCCACTGCATCCAGGCGCAAATTCCAATACAGGTCACGGTTCTCCAAGAACAATTGACAGGGACCACCTCTTGCATTCTTTTGCACTTGTTCAATTATAATGAATTTAAAGTGTTCAGGGAATTCCAGAATATGTCTATATAGGGCAGTGGTAGTTTTTTTCCCGCCGTATATCGCAATTGTGCTCATAAATACATTGCTTCAACATCCGCTCCGTCTTGCCAATATAAAAAGCAGGACAGGCCTGGCACAATGCCCCATATACAACTCCAGAACTATTACAATTGTAATGCCCTTTCACTCTAAAATTAAACCCATTGATAGCAAAAAGCTCTCCCACATTGATGTATTTACATTGATGGCATCTTCTACATGGATACATGTACCTATGTTTTAAATCATCAAGTTGTTTACCAACTTTGTCTACCATGTTTTTGATGTTCAAACCTCTTTTCCATAAAATAACAGGTTTGTTACTAATTCTAGATCTAATCTCCCCATCTCCCAACAAAACCTTTCAATTTTTTGCTAGAATCTCCTGGATTGATTTAAAGTCCACAGAGAATCTGGTTATAAATGACAATTTGAAATTGGTATCAGTAGTAGTAACTGTACTCCCCCTATTTACTAGAATAGTTGAATTACATTTACTTACATTATAGTCATGACCATTTTCATCAAGAATGGGGGAATAGAACCCAGATCTTCTCTTGTACATTACTTCTCTTTTAATATCTTGCACAAAGCCCATGGGTTAGTCCCTCTTAATAAACATACTCTTTAAAAGAGCATACTCGGAAGAAAATAAATCAAAATCCCAACACCATCCTTGCAGCCCTGACAAATTGTCTCTTAACAAACGCTTTCTTTTGGGACAATGGGTGACTACTATCAAAATGAAGGAAGGCATTAGAATAGATAGGCTGATGACTATGCGAATAGGAGGGCGTACCCTCAGCCACCAAATTCACAAGAATGGGGTCAACATCAGAGAACGTATACAACCAATGAGGATGGTGAATCCTCAAATATTCATGAGGACGTCATTACCGGAAGTGACGTCCCTTTAGACCAAGGAGGCCGGAGACGCTCGGAGCGGATTAGGGAGAGGGAGGCACAACAACCAGAATCAACAAAATGGCTGGGAACCTCAGTCATTTCAGAACCAGCGTGGATACCAGTAGAGGAATTCGTTGAACCAACGGAGGGGCTGGAATCGGAACCAACAGCGGAACTGATGAGCTTGAGAGCAACAGTGGGTGATGATGGTGGACCTCGTATACTCATTAACAATACAGGTGACTTTAAAGTCTTTAATTATAGCTCCCTGGACTATTCTGTTGAGATCGCAAATTTATTTGCAAGGGGACTTACTTTTGCTCCTGCTGTTCATTCTAATCTTCCACAATTGATTTTAGATCTCAAGTTGTTTACCAGGAAAATGAACCTTAAGATTTCATTCAACAACAGTAATAGGGCTATTCAAAATGAATTGAGACCTTCCAGTGTGTGTGTAACCCGCCCATGCATTCCACCCTCCACTCCTTTGAGCAAATGTGTGAACTGGATTTCAGGCATTTATTTAAATCTCCAGTCATATACCATAAGAATTTAAAACCAGCTGAACTTGACATTTTGACTATGGTGCGACAACAAAAGGTTATAATTACTCAACCTGACAAAGGTGGGGGGTTGTAATAATGGACATGGAGAACTATATCCAATGTATGCATAACATTCTTTTCAGTACCACTTACTGCCAAGTGTCTAGGAATGAGGTTAGCATTGCCTATCATAGGATTAACACACAATAAGTGACATGGTTATGCAAGGCCGCATCTTACTTATTGAATTTAAATATTTAGAAATAAATGCCCCAGTTATTCCAACTATATTTGGGCTCCCTAAACTGCACAAACAAATTATAGATCCACCATTCTGCCCCATTGTAGACGCCTGTAATTCTATTACCTCCCCTATTGCTAAATTCCTACATACCAAACTTAAATTATTAAGAACTGAGAAACATCTCTGTGTCGACTCTTGGGACTTTCTTGCTAAATGTAATGAGGTACAGTTCAACAAACAGTTTTTCTTTTTTACTGTGGATGTAAAAGATTTATTTATGGTAATATCTCATGAGGTCGGCTTAGACTGGTTTGGTGAATTTTTATTTAGAAAAGGGATTGACCAAAATTCCATTAACACATATGTTGAAATGATGGAAATGGTCTTACGGAATAATTATATTTATTTTGATGAGCAGTTTTTTTGTCAGCAGACTGGGGTTGCAATGGGAGCGGCTTGTGGACCTCTTTATGCGAACATGGTTATGTGCGAGTGGGAATGCAGATTTCTCTTTGAACACTCAGGGTTCCAAAATTGTATCCTATACTTCAGATACCTGGACGACCTGTTTTTTATTTGGAATGGAAACGGAGAAAGTATTGGCATTTTCTTAGACTATATTAATAATACAACCGACTTTCTACATTTCTCTCATAATATTGGTGAGGAGAGTATTAGCTATCTTGATGTCAAACTAAGGAAGGATGTGATAAAAAGGAGATTTCTTTCTACCACATATAGGAAGCCTACCTATTCTAATGCCTTCCTTCATTTTGATACTAGTCACCCATTGTCCCAAAAGAAAGCGGTTGTCAAGGGACAATTTGTCAGGGCTGCAAGGATGGTGTCGGATTTTGATTCATTTTCATCTGACAAACTAATATAGATGAAAAGCCACCAGCTAGACGATAAATATAATTTAATAACGAACAAAACTTGTACAGCTAAAAACGTACTTTGAACAAACTTAAACCGCCAAATAGAAACACCTAAGAACAAGAACAAAAATATAATTCAATGTGAGCGCTTTCGTTTAAATATTTTAAACTTCTTCAGACAAAAGACATCCATTACATCACTTCCTTTTATAACCTTCACAGAAAATTGCGCCAAAATCAAATTCAAATTGGAGCATGCTCAGTAGCCAAAAAATGGGAAATAGAATTTCTAAATATAATTCAAGGAATGCATAAACAACAGTAATTAAATACTATAAAGACAATAATAATACATTATATTATATAAAAATTTTTAAAACTAATAATTTAAATAATTCTTTTCATATGAAATCATGAAATCACAACCTCTCCAACCCTTAACATTTATAAATTATTAAATATTAAATATTAAATGTTAAATATTAAAATATCACGATTAATATATTTTCTGTAATAAATAATCATATAGCATATATTATTACTACATAGCTTCCTTCATATACACTCAAAGCTATTGATTTTATTACAAGTCAGTGCTTTTAATTTTAAAATTGGCCCTATGGAACTTCTTTCATTTAAGCCTGGCATGCAATCAGCTTGTAATTTAATTTGCCAGGTAAGTTCTCTTTCTTCCAAAATTAAGTTCCACGGGGTTCTTTCTTCTATTTCCACTTGATCTATTACCATATAATTAAAATTATGATTATTACATTCATTTATATGTTTTGCTAGCACGTTATTTAATTTGTTATGGCATATTCGTGCTCATAAATACTCTGAGTAAATATTCTCTCAGTTTTTCCTACATAAAAGGAGAAACAAGAATTACAACTTGCAAGGTAAACAACTGCTTTTGATTTACAATTAAACTTCTTTTTAATATAATATTTCTTATTACGTATAATGAAACTATCTCCTTCTTGAATTTTAAAGCACCATTTACATGCTCCACATCACTTTTTTTTTTACACATTCCTATATTATTATTAGATTTTAATGCATCTTTAAAACATTTCCCTTTCCTATAAACTATATTTGGGGATTGACCTATATGGTTTTTATATTGGGTATCTCCAAATACGGTTTCCCAATTATTATAAAAAAACTTCTTTTAATATTTGATAATCTTGTGAAAAAGTGATGACTAAGGCTTTTGAAAATTCTTCTACTCTAATATTCTTATTTTTACTAGATGTGTCTAAACTTATGATAGTCTATCGTCAAACCTACTTAAATCTACATTACTTGCAGCATCAGTAACAACTTCACTTTTACCTTGCAAAATTGGTTTAAAATGACCATTTTCTCTTTTCTGACTAACTTCTAAAATTAATTTGTTTATTAACCACATTAGATATTCCTTATTAATAAACATTCTCCTTAAATGTTCACATTCATTTAAAAAATCTGAATATCTTGTAATAATTCGGGCAGCTCTCACCAATTGACCTTTAATTACAGATCTTTTTTTTGGTGCTCAGGGTGTGCACTAGTATAATGAAGGAAGCCATTAGATGTTTTTTTCCTATAAATCAAGGAAATATACACTTTTGCTTCATAATCTTTCATCAAATTAATATCTAAATAATTAATTTTATCCAAATTAATATTCCACGTAAATTTGAAAAAGTTTGTGGTTTCATTGATATAATTTAAAAATTCATTTAAAATATCTATATTCTCTCTCCAGACTAAACAAATATCATTCTGAAATCGATGATATGATTATAAATATAAATGTCTGTTCCCAGGACATCATAACTAAATTTGCATAAGTTCCCCCACATGATGATCCCATAGCGACCCCTTTCTTTTGGATATAATACTGATTATTAAATTTTAAATAATTATGTAATACTAATTCAATTAATTCAATTATAAGATTATTTAAGTCCTGTTGTACAGAAGACTTAAACAAAACTTCACTAATCCATTGAAGCCCAATATCATGGGGAATAACTGTGTATAGATCGCATACGTCTATTGTTACCAAAACATCTTTGGCATCAAACATTATTTGATTCATGTGCTCTAAGAATGTCCAAGAGTCCTTACAAATATATTCTTCTTTCATCATAACTTTTTTTTAGTTCGTAATAAACGTTCTTAGCACATGCTGACATAATGGAATCTCTCCCATCCACCAGAGGCCGCATGGGGGGGATCTTCTATATTTTTATGCATTTTCAGAAAACCGAAAAACACCGGAATCCTGGGTGTTAGAATATTAAGATAATTAAATAAATTAATATCTATTCGTTTATCTAAAAACATATCATTAATCTGTAAAAAAATCTTTCTATAAGCACAATTCAACTCATTTAAGGATACCTTTTCATAAGTGTCCGTATTTAGGATCAACTCCATTTTATTATTATAAAAATCTACATCCATAATCACTGCCCCTCCCCCTTTATCTGGTTTCATAACTCTTATGTTTCCTTTCTGTAAACATTTTAAAATTTCTAATTCATCTTTACTTAAATTTGAAGGATAATCTGTTTTTTTATTAATTCTATCTAAATTTCTTAACTGACTTTCACACATCTTTTCGTACATTAAAAGTTTAGGATGCAAGGGGGGATTGTATATACTTGATATATTAAATTTATGTGATGCATTATACATTGAATCCTAAAACATAAATGAAAAGTTAATCTTTCTTAAAAACAGTTTCATATCAACAATAGTTGAAGTAACATTAAATGTATTAGAAGGAACAAATGAAAAGCCTTTTGACAATAAATTCGCAACTTCCTGATTAAAATCAATTTGAGTAAAATTGTAAACTTTAAAGTCACCAGATTTGTTCATAATGACTTGTCGTAACTTATGTGAGCTCTTACTACATTGTTGCATAATCGTTTCATGTCCATTCTCATCAGTATCCGAACCATTATGCATTCTTATGTTCTCCATTTTTTGTCTTTGGGCCTGGCACCTTGAAACCCCGCCGATTGTGGATTACCATATGGAATTTTATTTTTAAGCCTTTCAGAGTGTCTTAATTCAGGGTATTCGTCATCATATACCAAATCATTATGTAAATTTCCTTCATATTGGCCTTCTCTTGCAGGGTCAGAGCTATAAGCTTGAGGAATGGGTTTTGGTTTTCTTATTAAATCCACCTGGAGGTCTGGGATATGCTATCCCATTTGCATATTGTTTAATGTCTCTTTCAATTTTTTCTGTTTTGATGTTCTTTAATTTAATAAAGTATTGATCAATATTATTATAAATTCTAATTATGTCATATTGAACTGTATCAAAAGAAACATCCGCTCTAATTATTTTATCAAGTTCATCAAGTTCAGATATCAGATTATCGATTTCTATCTGATTATATTTAATCAGCATGTTCAAAAGATCTTTACCACATCGAACAACTGCAACAGTTCCATATGCATAGGTGAATTATAAACCAATCCCATAGGGTACCGCCATAAGCGCAACCCTTTAGGGATTATATTAAGTCTGATGCATTCTTTTAGATATGCACTTTCAAGTTGCAATTTCCTACATTTCATTAATTTAATATCAAAGTCATTTAATTTATGATCAATATCATTATTAACGTTATTACCTCCTTTAGGTTGTCCAGAAAAAACAAACGATGATTCCAACCACTCATTTAGCATTGGAACAGATTTTCTCTGTGCATAAACGATTTTTGCGCACAAAGTCCACTACTTTGCCCAAAGTTACTCGACTGCATTCCTTGATCAACAGAAACATCTTTCTCATTTTCACCATTATCCAAACCTGTGGCTTCCTTCCTGCCCATCTGGTTATTGAAACAGGCTGGGATGATGTTAAAATCAAAACTAGTCTATGAAGGTTGCGTTGGTGCTTCTTTTCCATGCCTATTAATACGACCATCGTCGTTTTTATTTAATTTCTCATACAAAATATCCACACGCTGCGTTAATTTCAAAATCAAAGCTGTTAAATTCCCAATCGACCCTTCGGTAACTTCGATGGAGTCATCTAGCTGTACGGCTGCTTCGTCTAGGCAAACTGTAGACATAAGCAACGACCAAACTAAAACTAATATAGACGAAAAGCCACCAGCTAGATGATAAATATCATTTAATAACGAACAAAACTTGTACAGCTAAAAACGTACTTCGAACAAACTTAAACCGCCAAATAGAAACACCTAAGAACAAAAATATAATTCAATGTGAGCGCTTTTAAATATTTTAAACTTCTTCAGACAAAAGACATCCATTACATCACTTCCTTTTATAACCTTCACAGAAAATTGCGCCAAAATCAAATTCAAATTGGAGCATGCTCAGTAGCCAAAAAATGGGAAATAGAATATAATTCAAGGAATGCATAAACAGTAATTAAATACTATAAAGACAATAATACATTATATTATATAACAATTTTAAAAACTAATAATTTAAATCATTCTTTTCATATGAAATCATAAAATCACAACCTCTCCAACCCTTAACATTTATAAATTATTAAATATTAAATATTAAATGTTAAATAAAATATCACGATTAATATATTTTCTGTAATAAATAACCATATAGCATATATTATTACTACATAGCTTCCTTCATATACACTCAAAGCTATTAAAATACTTAAAATCAAATATTAAATTAATCTTGAATTTTATTACGAGTCAATGCTTTTAATTTTAAAATTGGCCCTATGGAACTTCTTAGATAGATAGATTTATTAAAATCTAATAATAATGTAGGAATGTGTAAAAAAGTGAAGAGTGGAAACTATAGATGTGGAGCATGTAAATGGTGCTTTAAAATTCAAAAAGGAGATAGTTTCAGTATACGTAATAAGAAGTATTATATTAAAAAGAAGTTTAATTGTAAATCAAAAGCAGTTGTTTACCTTGCAAGTTGTAATTCTTGTTTCTCCTTTTATGTAGGAAAAACTGAGAGAATAATTTACTCAGAGAATTTATGAGCACGAATATGCCATAAAAAATAAAAAATTAAATAACGCGCTAGCAAAACATATAAATGAATGTAATAATCATAATTTTAATTGTATGGTAATAGATCAAGTGGAAATAGAAGAAAGAACCCCGTGGAACTTAATTTTGGAAGAAAGAGAACTTACCTGGCAAATTAAATTACAAGCTGATTGCATGCCAGGCTTAGATCAAGTGGAAATAGAAGAAAGAACCCCGTGGAACTTAATTTTGGAAGAAAGAGAACTTACCTGGCAAATTAAATTACAAGCTGATTGCATGCCAGGCTTAAATGAAAGAAGTTCCATAGGGCCAATTTTAAAATTAAAAGCATTGACTCATAATAAAATTCAAGATTAATTTAATATTTGATTTTAAGTATTTTAATAGCTTTGAGTGTATATGAAGGAAGCTACGTAGTAATAATATATGCTATATGATTATTTATTACAGAAAATATATTAATCGTGATATTTTATTATTTAACATTTAATATTGAATATTTAATAATTTATAAATGTTAAGGGTTGGAGAGGTTGTGATTTCATGATTTCATATAAAAAGAATGATTTAAATTATTCGTTTTTAAAAATTTTATATAATATAATGTATTATTATTGTCTTTATAGTATTTAATTGTTTATGCATTCCTTGAATTATATTTAGAAATTCTATTTCCCATTTTTTTGGCTACTGAGCATGCTCCACTTTGAATTTGATTTTGGCGCAATTTTCTGTGAAGGTTATAAAAGGAAGTGATGTAATGGATGTCTTTTGTCTGAAGAAGTTTAAAATATTTAAACGAAAGCGCTCACATTTAATTATATTTTTGTTCTTAGGTGTTTCTATTTGGCGGTTTAAGTTTGTTCGAAGTACGTTTTTAGCTGTACAGGTTTTGTTCGTTATTAAATGATATTTATCGTCTAGCTGGTGGCTTTTAGTCTATATTAGTGTATTATTTTCATCTGAGTGTGCCCTTTTAGAGAGTATGTTTATTAAGTGGGACTACCCCACAGACTTTGTGCAAGATATTAAAAGAGAAGCAGTAATAGACAAGAGAAGATCTGGGTTCTATTCCCCCATTTTTGATGGAAATGGTCATGACTATAATGCAAGTACATGTAATTCAACTATTCTAGTAAATAGGGGAGTACAGTTACTACTACTGATACCAATTTCAAATTGTCCTTTATAACCAGATTCTCTGTGGACTTTAAATTGATCTAGGAGATTCTAGCAAAAAATTGGAAGGTTTTGTTGGGAGATGAGATCTAGAATTAGTAACAAAGAGTTATAGCATGGAAAAGAGGTTTGAACATCAAAAACTTGGTAGAAAATGTTGGTAAACAACATGATGATTTAAAACATAGGTACATGTATCCATGTGGGAGATGCCATCATTGTAAATACATCATTGTGGGTGAGCTTTTTGCTATCAATGGATTTAATTTTAGAGTGAAGGGGCATTACAGTTGTAATAGTTCTGGAGTTGTATATGGGGAATTGTGTCAGGCCTGTCCTGCTTTTTATATTGGCAAGACGGAGCAGATGTTGAAGCAACGTATTTATGGGCACAATTACGATATACGGGGGGAAAAAAACAACCAATGCCCTATATAGACATATTCTGGAATTCACTGAACACCACTTTAATTTCATTATAATTGAATGAGTGCAAAAGAATACAAGAGGTGGTCCCTGGCAATTGTTCTTGGAGAACCGTGAGCTGTATTGGATTTTGCGCCTGGATGCAGTGGGGTTCCCAGGTTTAAATGAAATTGCATCTATAGGATGTGTGTTAAAAATGAAAGCAGAACTGAGACAGCATAGATTTATACACATTTTTATTTATTTTATTTTTATTTTATTTTACATTTGTTGACCGGGCTAATCTAACTGGATATATGTCCATTTTCAGTACAGGCCCAGGGAGAAAAGCTCCAAGCACAAGCAGTGACAAAGAATACAATATATAGTAATTAGTCAAGTAAGTTACAGTACAATTGCTGTGTTGGCAAGAACAAAAATAGTAATAAGTCATTTAGTAGGTTGAAGTTAATATCCAATAACAGAGAGATAAACAAAAACAAAAAATATATAATTTTTTTTTAATTAGATTGCAAAGTAAGCATCAAAGAATATTATGGAAGAGAAGTGTAGAGACAGCAAGAAGGGGAATAAGATGTCAGTCAGGGTTAGAGCATGGAGAAAGCCAGTGAGATTTAAGATGTTCTTTAAGATGTTTTTTTAAATAGGAAAGTTGAAGCAAGGGTGGATAGTTTAGTAGGAAGCTGGTTCCAGTTTTTACCTACTGTGTTGGAGAAAAGTGAGTCCCCAGCTTTGTTTTTTTTAACTTAGTAGTGGCAACAAGGAGCTTATTAGCCAAGCGTACTGTTTTTGTATGGTGTGACCAGATTAGTGAGGATAGGGGTATTGTTAGGGTGATAACTAGTTGTTGACAAAGTAGTTGATTTTGCAGTTCTAGCCATCCCAGTTGTTTAAGGTTGAGACAGTGACGAGTTCTAAATGGGGTACCAGTGGCAAATCTGACTGAATTATTATAACTGGTGGAAAGTTTGGCAAGGTTGTTCTTAGATAGATTGCTATATATTGCAGAAGCATAGAACAGGGTAGAGATTAGGTGGGTCTGGGCAATAGTCATTCTGGCTGATGGGGTGAGGAAGGGTTTGATTCTGTAAAGGGTGCCTAGTTTTTTTTGTTAACAGACTTTATTGTAGAATTAATGTGGTCATCATAGCTAAGGTTATCATCAATTGTTACTCCTAGTAGACGGGTTGTAGTGTCAGGGGTTATGTAAGTTCCATTGTTTGAGGTTATTGTGAAGTACAGTTGAGGTGATTTTAGAGTTGGAGCAAAGAGCAATAATTTGGGGGGTTCAGGAGGAGGCAGTGTTGCGTGAACCAATTTTCAACACTGTTGAATACAGTCTGAGTGAGGGATTGGAGAGAGGATATGGTCTTGACTGAACAAATTAAAAGTAGAGTCATCTGCATATTGTATGCAGGTGGCTTGAGGAATTTGGGTATGAAGATCATTAATAAATAATGAAAAGAGTAGGGGTCCTAAGATGGAGCCTTGGGATACTGCAATATTCACAATATTCACTGGGAGGGATGTAGAAAGATTATTATCCCAAAGTACTGCTTGCTGTTTTCCAGGTAGGACTTAAACCATTGTAATGCTTGTGGGTCAAGTGATTGGGCCTTTAGCATGTCTATAAGTATGTTGTGGTTTACCATATCAAAGGCTTTTGAAAGGTCAATACATAGTGCAGAGGAAAAAGTGTTATTGTTACGATTTTTGTTTATGGGGTCAGAAAAGGACAGCAGGGCAGTGGTTGTGCTATGGAATGGCCTGAAGCCATGTTGGCAGTTGGCAAGTAGGTTATT
This sequence comes from Protopterus annectens, assembly GCF_019279795.1. Classification (NCBI taxonomy): domain Eukaryota; kingdom Metazoa; phylum Chordata; order Ceratodontiformes; family Protopteridae; genus Protopterus; species Protopterus annectens. The sequence continues at coordinate 525,551,423 of NC_056736.1, forward strand.
TTGGAGAAGGTGGTCAAGTAGTTATCTGTGAATGCATTTCTCCATTAACTTAGCTATTGAAGAGAGTAAGGCAATAGGCCAAAAGTTGGAGAGCTCAGTAGATGACCCATCTTTACGTAATGGGATGATGTGGGATACTTTCTATATGGCAGGAATTTTGCTTTATAAAATAGTTCTATTGATAAGGACGGAGGGTGGGGTAGGCTATGGCTTCTGCTGCAATTTGCAGGTATTCAGCTGGCAGACAGTCAGCAGATGGGGTGCAAGGTTTTAGTTTTTGAAGGCGATTACAGATTAGGGATGTAGGTACAGGTTGTATTCGAAAGGTGGGAGAAGGAGTCCTAGTGGAATTTAATGGGGAAGTGGTCATTGGTGGCAGAGTATTGGCTAGGGTTTGAATGGCTTCAGTAAAGTAGGTATTAAAGGCGTCAGGAATTTGGTTGGAGTTATTATGGTTGAATCCTGCTGGGGCAGGAGTTGAAGTGTGTCCTGGCTGAAGAGGTTTGTTTATACTTGACCAGAATTTTTGTGGATTTTGTGGATGGGTTTGTTGGAGATGAAGGAAATGCTCTTTTTTTGTCTCTAAGAATAGCTTTCTTGGTGGCATTTCTTAACTGTTTAAAGTAAAGGTGATCCGATGGACATTTGGAAGCTCTCCATTTAGCCCAGATTTTATTTCTAAGGAGGATGTTTTGCCTAGTTTGTTTTGTGAGCCAGGGGGCAATTTTGGTTTTAATACTTTAATGGACTTATACACAAGTTTACATTTTTAGTTGGTTTTAAAATATGTGCTTTTTCACATTCATATTTATGCATTAATTTTATACATACATATATATATATATATATATATATATATATATACATATATAATATATGTGTATATATATATATATATATATATATAAAATATATAATTTTCTGGGGAATCTACTAATGGTTATATGTGTTTTTAACTGCTTTTATACAGTTTTATACATTGTTGCTTTAATTCATTAATTGGTGTTTGTCATGTGATAATGCAAGTCATATATATGTGCCCATTTGAATGTTGGCTTTAATCTGATAAAGTTATGTATTTTATATAATGAAAGCACTTATGTTTCTTTTATTTTGTGGAATGCCCGTAGCATGGGCTTGATTATAGAGTTTATCCTCTCAACAAGACCATTAGTCTGGCGATGGTAGGGGGTGGTCTTCATGTGCTTCACCCCACAGGACTTCCACAGACAAGCCAGCAGGTTTGACATGAATCGGCACCTCTGTCAGACAGTATTTCTTTTGGGAAATCTACCCTGCTGAAAATCTCTAACAATGCATTTGCCACCTTCTCTGCCTCAATGGAGGACAAAACCACTGCCTTAGGGTATCATGTAGCATAATCTACTACCACTAGGATATACTTTTTCCCTGTGGAACCTGGGGTACTCAGAGGAAGTAAACAAAAAATGCCAGCACCAAGTTCAGTGAAAAGCATCAAATGAGGCTAGTAAATTAAATACATAAGTATTTTATTCAGGTATAATACGCATCCCAGACCGGTTTCAGCCAACAGGCTTTCCTCAGTGGGAATAAAAGTAGTAACAACTTTGAAGTGACACACACATATGTAACATGAATCATCCAATAGGATTCTTCCCAGCATTCAAATTATTTCCTGTGTGAAAAATAAAAAGAGAATGAAAAGTTATACAATAAAACCACATTATTAGTATATAATGGAATTAATAAAGGTAAAAAATAAAACAAGAAGTTATGTACTTACCATAAAGTTCGATGTATGTAGTCCATCTCACCTCACATTCTTACCCGTGGATTCGGAGCCGAATGTCGGCTCCGACTCAGCCATACTTTTTAGCTCAAAGTTTTTCTATTGGCTGGGTTGAGATAGTATCCCGTGCTGCACTGATCTCTATCCCCAGATCTAGTTTGCTGCGAGCACCAGCACTCATTCTCCATGCATAACACCACCTAAGGAAAGGAAAAACAAACCAAGAATGAAGGGAGCTCTGAAACCAGACCTAACCTCCAGATCCTCCAGGATGGGGAAAGGAGGGGGGTAAGTAAGAATGTGAGGCGAGATGGACTACATACATCGAACGTTATGGTGAGTACATAACTTCTTGATGTTATGTAGTCCAATCTCGCCTACATTCTTACCCGTGGGACAGCGTCCCAGCACCTAAATCCTGGGAGGCTCAGTGGAAAATACTCCTGAGCACTGTGGAACCAAAGAAAGACCTGCCTCTAGATACCACATCTAACTTGTAATAAGTAACAAAGGTGTGAGGAGATGCTCAAGTAGCCACAGCACAAATATCATCCATAGACAATCTGGCCTGAAAATCTGTAGATGCAGATACAGACCGGGTAGAGTGAGCCTTCACCCGGAACGGTAAATAGTTACCCCCTGAGGTATAAACGAAAGAAATACAACTGGAAATCCACCTGGACAACGTGACTTTGGAAACAGGAGACCCAATTCTGTTTTCCAAAAATGAAACAAACAACTGATCAGATTTTCTGAGGTATTTTGTTCTGTGCAAATAAAAACGTAATTGTCTGTGCACATCCAATTGATGAAATTTGAATTCTGCCTTGTTTGAGAACTGCGGAAAAAACACTGGCAATTCAATAGATAGGTTAAGGTTACTGACGGATGCTACTTTGGGAAGGAAGGAGGGGTTCGGTCTGAGAGAAACCCTGTCCTTATGAAAAATCAAGTAAGGGGGTTTTATTGATAAAGCTTGAAGCTCCAAAACACGTCTGGCTGATGTGATGGCTACCAAAGAGACAGTCTTCCAAGTTAAGAATTTTAAATCACAAGTGGCTGCAGGCTCAAAGGGGGGTGAAGTAAGACCCTGTAGAACAAAGTTTAAGTCCCAAGGCATAACAGGTTCCGATACCGGAGGACGAAGTAACAAAGTGCCCTTCAGGAAAGCCTTACAGAGTCTATGTGCCATCAGACTAGGTTAGTCTGTGACATGAAAGGTAGAAATCGCCGCCAATTGGACTTTAATGGTTGCGGCCGCTGAACCCTGGTTAAAGAGCATAGACAAGAACTCCAATACATATGAAATTGGAGCTGTGTAAGGGTCAATCTTTTTGGCATGCGCCCAGATTGAAAACCTCTTCCATTAGCTGCAATAAATCTTTCTGGTCAAGGGCTTATGAGGGGAAGATAAAATATGAACCACCTCCGGCAAAAACTGATGAAGCCTAACTAATGATGGAAGTGGAGTAGCCAGGCTGTCAACCGGAGGGTCCAAAGAGAGGGATGGAGCTGCCCTGACGTGTGTCAGTAAGTCTGGTTGTGGGTCCAGAATCCAAGGAGTGTCCCATGAGATAGGGATGGAGAAAGGGGAACCAAATTTGACGAGGCCAGTGTGGGGTAATCAGAATCATTTTGCTTCCCTAAGGATTGCACTTTCTGAATAACCTTCGACAGCAAGGGGACTGGAGGGAAGGCATATAGTAGACCGGAGGGCTAATCGTGGACTATAGCATCCCTGGGCGTCTCCCCCAGAGGGGGGGGATCAGTGTGAAGTAGCTGCTGCATTTGGCATTGAGGGGGCTGGCAAAAAGGTCACAGGAAGGCTGACCCCACCTGCGGAAGATCTGCTCTGCAACTTGACAGTTCAGGGACCACTCGTAAGGCATCAGAATAGCTCTGCTTAGCCTGTCTGCGATCACATTGGACATCCCTGGAATGTGCGTTGCCACCATAAAACGTTGGGAAGACACTGCCCAGTGCCACACTCACATGGCCTCTCTGCAAAGGGAATAAGACTTGGTTCCTCCCTGCTTGTTCAGATACCATACCAGTGACATATTGTTTGAGTGGATTGCAATAGTCACAAGAGGAAGAAAACTATGTAGTGCTTGCAACGCTAGTAGCACAGCTCTCATCTCAAGGACACTGATATGCAGATGCATCTCGTGCTCTTGCTACATGCCTTGGACTGTCCTGCCTAGATAATGCCCCCCCCACCCCATCTGGGAGGCATCCGTGGTCACCGTGGCAACTGGGGGCGCAGGAACGAAGGGCTTTCCCACAATGAGGTTGTCGTTGTGAAGCCAGCAACTGAGATCCTGTTTGCACCTGTCTGAGTAGAATAGGATGAGAAAGTGGAAGACACTGAAGAGACCACTGGGTGAAGAGTTTCCACTGAAGGAGCCTCATATGTAACCTTGCCAGAGGGACCAACATAATCGTAGCAACCATTGTCCCCAACAATTGGAGGGCCCATCTTGCCTTCACTCTTCTAAGAGGGAGTAAGGCGTAAACCTGTTGTTGTAGGACTGATTCTTTCCTGTGGTAGCAATGCCCACATGAGGACGGTGTCTAATTCGGCGCCTATAAAAGTGACATGCTGTGAGGGGAAACAAGGCAGATTTTTCCCAGTTCAATGTGATGCCCAACTGTTGACAGAGGTTGATGGTAGCAACCCTCTTCTGAAGTAGTAGATGCTTGGTGGTGGCAGTAAGGAGCCAGTCATCCAGATATGGAAACACTTGGAATCCCTGACGTCTCAAGTGAGCAGCCACCACTGCCATGCATTTGATAAACACCCTGGGGACTGTGGTGAGACCAAAGGGCAGGGTTCGAAACTGAAAGTAACTGGCTCCCAGCTGGAAGCATAGGTGACTTCTGGATGCCCTGTCCATCTTTATGTAGTAGTAAGCATCCTTGAGGTCGATGGAGCACATCCACACTTCTTTTCCCAACAATGGGAGAATAGACTGCAATGTGACCATTCGGAACTTGGACTTTTGCACATGGGTGTTCAATCGGCTGAGATCCAAAATGGGTCTCCGGTCCCCTGTCCTTTTCGGCACCAAAAAGAATCTGGAGTAAGTCCCTAATCCGATCTGGTCTGAGGGGACATGTTGGATGGCTCCTTTTTCTAGCAGCTTTGAAACTTCTGAATCTGCGTAATCCCTTTGACTGGGAGGAACATCCAGGTTTTTCTTGATTGGAGGGGGATTTGACGAGAAGGGAATGACACATCCTCTGGAAATTATTCGTAGAACCCATTGGTCCTGGGTGATATCTTGCCAGGCCTCCGGGTATAATGAAATTTGACCCTCGACTGGCTCTGGAAATGCACAGTTGGGCCCCCCATCAGGAGCGGCGATAGGTAGGAATCGTGATCTCCTGAGTTGCGAGGGCCACCTCTGCCCCTAGGGCAGCGTCTCCCTGAATAACCACCCCCTCCCCTGCCTCTGGAGGGGGGCTCACCTTGTGCACCGGGAAAAAACCTCTGTGATTTTTGAACCACATTTTGCCACCCCTCTGGGCCTTGGGATAAAGCCTAGAGGGAAGGGAAAAACTGACTCCTACGGCAGACAGAGTTTTTCCCCTCCTGCTCGCACCTAGTGAGTGTGTCTTTCACCTCGGTTCCGAACAAAGAGGAACCATCAAACGAGGTGTCGGTGAATGAAGACTTGAAGGCCTCCACGAAATGACAAAGGCGCATACAGGCCTGCCTCCTAAGAGTAACTCCTGAACTTGCTGCCCTACTCATTCCCGCAGCTGCGTAGGAGATTAGCCTCATGGAGGAGTTTGCAATAGAACTGAGGGTAGACATCTGAGCGGTGACATTCTGGGCCACTGCCTCAGAAACGTTACCCGTGAGAGTATCTCCAAGCTCCTGGAGGAGATCTCTTTGGAGCCATGTAAAGTGTGATAAGTAATTCAGTGACCATAAGGTAAAGGTTGCTGAAGAAAACGTACGCTTCCCATACCGGTCCATAGTCCTTAACTCCTTGTTAGGGGGATGAACGGTGGAAGAAGTCTCAGCTAATTCCTTCTGGGTGACAGCTGCCACCACCATGGCATCCACAGGGACTCCCTTGGACAGACATTCCTTATCAGGAGGAGCAGACAAAAATTTATTGGGTCTCCTGGGGACTGGTTCCACAGAGTCAGGGGTTTCCCACACCCTTCAACAAACCAAATCCAGAAGCTGGAAGGGTGGAGACACCCAGGATGTGGAGGGCTGAACACCAAAGGCCTTCAGGAAGACAGACTTCTCGGAGGGGGCTATGGACGGCCAGTCACCTCTTTGCTTCAAAATCTCTAGGATGTCAGAGAAAGAAAAGTCCTCAGAGGATGACTTAGGGGAACTCTCAGATTTCTCCAGGTCGGTGTCCGATGTGAGAGACTCATCCTGGGAATCTGTGCATTTCCTCTTACATGGTTTTCTTTCTGGGTGGCTCCTCAGGCAAAAACTCTGAGGGGCCCTCAGAAATATGGGGACCACTCGAGGGGGTACCCTGAGGCCTTGGTGCTCCACTGTCCAGAGATAGATGGCGATCAGAGACCTGCACCGGTGTTGTAGGGGACAGAATGACCGACCCGTATGATGCCGCTGATTATCTGGCCAGCGTGCTCCGCATGGCCTCGAAGGCTGGTTCTCCTGGATCCGAAGAACAACCAGCCTCCGAAGCAGAGACAGGAGTCAGACTTCCCCATGCCAAAGCTCCGAGAGGGAGACTAGGAGCAGAGAGGTATCCCGAAGCCTCTCCCTTGGGTCCGACCAAAGAATCCTGAGTCCTGAACCCAGTGGATGGTGCTGACGGGGTCGGAGCTGACGTCGGAACCAGTAAGCCAGGAGGGGCTGTCGAAACCGACCTAGGGACATCACACGGAGCCGAGCACTCCGGCTCCGAAAGCTGAGATGCGCTCGGAGGAGGAAGTATTGATGCAGGTTGAGAGACCGGCTCTGGAGCAGACTGGGTCAGAGCAGAGAACAATTTTGCCAGTACCGGTGACTGAAGAAGTCTCTGCACCACTCTATCGACGTCCACATCTGATAAAGTTCTGGAAGGTTTGGAGGATAGGGAAGGAGATCGAGACCTCCTCTCTGAATGGGACCTGCGAGGAGGGGATAGTGGCCTAATGCTAGGCAACTGGCTCCGAACAGGCTCCAAGAAAATTGGAACTGAAGCGACAATGGAGCCGAGGATGTTGATGAAGACTTTGCTATTTTCTCTGGTGGCTCCGAGGAGACTGATGGAGCTAGAGATCGCTTTTTTGCTTTTGAAGATTTAGCCTTAGTGCTGGAAGCACTCTCCAGACCCTCCTCAAAGGAGGGTTTCAGAAGTCCCTTCAAAATCAATTTGTTCTTCCTTTCCTGAAGAACACGCGGACTAAAGGCATGACAGAAACTGCACAATTCCTGGAAATGAATCGCTCCCAGACAGTACACACAGTCCATCCATAATGGACATTTTATAACTGCATTTGGAGCACTTCTTGAAGCCCAAGGGCTTATGCTCCTTAGTATCTTTGGACATAGTTAACAAAGAAGTAACTCAATGAAAAAAATAGACCAAACGGTCAAAAAAGTTACAAGCGCGGGAACAAGCCAAACAGACAGAACACCACAAAGATCTCTAATTCAAATGATCCTCAGACACAAATACAAGGGGGGAGGACTAATTCCTCTAATTTAAACGGTTTTAGTCCACGGGAAAATTTTAGCACACAAGGAAAGCAAGGGGACAGACTAGGTCCTCTAACTGAAACGGGCCTAGCCCATTGGAAACAGCTAGTGGGATACCACAGAATACGCAATCAAGAAAAAAACACAACTTTTCCACAATACAGACAAGAACACACACAATAGCTATTAAAATAGCTTTTTTGCAAAAAACGTCTGATGTAAGAAGAAAAAGGGTACGTAGCCACAGCCAAGAGCGAGACCATGACCAAGCTACATGAGCGGCAAACGAGATCTGGGGATAGAGAGCAGTGCAGCATGGGATACCATCTTAGCCCAGCCAATAGAAAGACTTCGAGCTAAAACGTATGGCCGAGTCGGAGCCGACATTCGGCTCTGAACCCACTGGTAAGACTGTAGGCAAGATTGGACTACATAACATCACATAATATTATGAATGGTCATTCAAACCGGGTGAAAACAAAGCACCCAGTTTAATAATCCAATACTTCTCTTTTTTAGTGAGGATCGAATGCCATCCTTGTTTGCTGGATCTGTCACCAAGAATTCTGTCAATAATAGTGAAATGGAATCTGGCTGAGTTGTGATGTAAGCAATGTCTATATAGGGCATTGGTCTCTCTCTTGGTTTGTATGTCACTATGGTGCTCAGACATACGTAATCAAAGAGGTTGTGATGTTTGTCCAACATAAAATGAACCATATGTGCACATTGCAAGGTACACCACCCAATCACTATTGCCAAAAAATTTTATGTCAAAGATCCTGTCAAGTGTTTTTACTGGTGAACTGTTTTGATGTGAAAATAAATGGACATGATGAACAATGACCACAACTGTAGGTACCCAATAGTTTGTCACCTGCCTTAGTTAGTTGGTGGTGTATGGCTCCAGCCTAGCTTACCCTTTTAAAATGTGAAAAAAATGACCCAAGTGTCCTGCTTCTTCTATATCCATACTTACATACATCACCAATCAGAGTTGTAAGTTCATCATTAGCAATAAGAATGTTCCAATGTTTGGACATAACATTCCTAATTAGGTTGATGTTGCATCCAAATGTTGTGATGAACCGAAAGGATTCATCCTGTTCAGTCTGAGTTTTTTCACAATATGTAAGTGAGGTTCTAGTCGAGTTGGAAGCAACTTGCTGGGCACCCTGGATGTCTGGCTCCTTGTAACCCCTAGCTCTAAACCTGTTAGCCAGATCCTGTTGGGATTTTTTATACTCATTTTCTGAGGAGCAAATTCTGCGAATCCTGAGGAATTGAGATTTAGGTATGTTTCGGATGATGTGGTTGGGGTGCATACTCGTTGCATGTAGCAAGTTATTGTACTGGGGATATTTGCAAAATCTTTTACTTTGTAAAGTGTCATCTGGATTCCGAGTTATGGTAACATCCAAAAAATTGATCTCATTCCTATCACAGGTTAAGGTAAATTCAATATCCAATTTGTTCTGGTTGAGATACAGTACAAATTCAGCCAAATATTCCACATCTGAACGCCAAACCAACCAACAATTGTCCAAATACCTACGCCAAATGTCAAGTTCCTCAAGATACAGATTGTGTGTGGAATCATAAATGAGATGCTCCTCAATGTATCCCATAAATAGGTCTGCATATATCGGAGCAAAGGATGCTCCCATTGCAGTGCCCTTGAGCTGCCAGAAACATTCGCCCTGAAAATGAAAAACAATTTTATTGAGAACATCCTCAGCCATGCAGACCAAAAGTGTGTTAAAGCCTACCGGATATAATTGGGTTTGTCTAACCAAATATTGAGGGCTTTCAATCCAGCCCAATGTGGTACATTAATGTATAGAGCCTTGACATCCAGGGTGCAGAGTAGCCGATCAGGTTCCAGTTGGCTATCAGAAATTATGTGTAAAAATTGTGTAGTGTCCTGTATTCTGGCACGAATAAGGTCAAGTAGTAGTTTGAGATATAGTGTAAGGAACTCAAGACAGTGGTTCACTCAGTCAAAGAACCCATACCAGATACAATTGGTCTTCCAGGAGGTTTATTAAAGGCATTTATGTATCTTAGGTAAAAGATATAATGTTTGATGTGAAGTTGTTCTATCTCGCCGTTTTGTTCTTACACGTGGGTTCGGAGCTGATCCCTCGGCTCAGAGTCGGCCGCTTTTCAAGCTCAAACTCTCAGAGAAGCACGAGACTTAGTGTATATCCCATGATGCTCTACTGTAAATCTCCAGATCAAGTTTGCCGCTGCAACAGATCTACAGCTCGTCGGAGGAAGCTCGGGCCAGTGACTAATTTTTCTATATTTATAGAGAATTTTTTTTGGATACTTTTATCTTTATATGGTTAAAATAGATGTGAATTTACTATAGTATTAGGGTTTAGTTAGTTTGTTTAGATTTAGTGAAATTTTGAAGTGTTTTCTCTCTTAAAGGTTTTCTAGGCCTTTCTTACCTGTTTGGGCATGACAGGGCTCTGTCAGCTCTTGTGTGTGTGTGCGCTTCTTTTTTGTGTCACTTTTCAATAACCTTGAGATATATATATCCTGTAGAGTGCTTAGTTCATAGTTCATAGCTATAATAGTTAAAATTTAGGATACTTAGATAACTTGGTGTGGAATTATTTCTTTGGTTTAATATTGAGATTCAGGGACCTGCATTTATATTGTACAATATGTCAGAAAAGCAAAAGTCTGGATTTAAAAGGTGTGAGTGTGGTCAAAAATGTCTGTTACAGACAATTACTCCACCTGCGTGTACTGTTTGGGTTCTGTTCATTTGCAGGTGGTGTGCTCTGCCACTCCTTTAGCGCCAGGGTTCTTTTGGAAAGGCGCAGGAAGCTGGTAGATGGACTCCTGAAGCCTGAATTTCAGGCAACGTTGGACAAGGCCGACCTTTCTTCCAAGGCTACGAAGGGGTCGAAGTCGTCCAAGGAGTCCTCGGAGCCCACATCTTCGGTTCCGAGCTCCTCTGGTATAGTTTGTTCATCGGCTCCACAGCCCTTGGAGCCATGTATCGATCCTTTACCTCGGAGCCCAGTTGTGGATCTGATATTGGAGATGCCTCAGTCTCCAATTCTTCAATCGGTACCATCTTTGGCTCCTTTGACCCATCCCTCGACCCATTCTTCGAGGCTATCTGATGTGGACCTGGACTGAGTGGTTAAGAGGCTGTTCGAGAACCGGGCCCTGGCCAAAATGCTTTCTGCTTCGAGCCACTCTGCTTCGAAGCCTGAAATTCCAGCCCTAATTTCTTCTCCTCCGAAGCCAATTGAACTCTCGGAGCCGGGGCAGACCGAACCGATGTTGGTAGAGCCCTCAGAGCCGAGGTTTGATCCACCTCCCTTGGCTCTATCGACCTTGATCTCCTCATTTCCGACCGGGGAGTCTTGGGGCTGACAGTCCCTCGCTGGCTCTGGGGTGGAGAGTCGGACTGATACTTCGGGTTCCGACCCTTCCCCTCGGGGCTTCGGCGCAGGTGGCTTCGGCTTCATCCTCTGGATTGGAGTGGGGGGTCTCGGCTCGGAGAGAGCTGCTGGCCTCTTCGGAGGCTACAGACTTCTTGGACCGGGATTCTAGTGCCTTTGATGCCATGAGGAAAGTCATGTCTGCTAAGACCACTACCTCCTTGGATCTTTCTTCCCCTCCCCCTAAAGGGCCTCATTCTACCTCTTCCCCACAGGTCCCTACCAAGCGTCGAGACCCAGGGCCTCAGGTATCCCCACTGGGTGGCCCCTCCTCTACAGGGACTTCACCGGACGCTCCCACCGACGAAGTACCTAGGAAGAGGAGACACTTGGATTCCCCACAGAAATCCCTGACATCGGATACCGACTTGGAGGAATCAGAAGGGTCCCCATGATCCCCCTCAGAGGATGTCTCATTTGCAGGCATATTGGAGATCTTAAGTCAGAAGGGTGATTGGCAGTCCCTTGCCCCTACTGAGGACGAGTCGGTACTCCTGAAGGCCTTTGGGTCTCAACCATCCACCTCCTGGGTTACCCCACCCTTCGATGAACTGATGGATCTGGTTGCTCGAAGGGCGTGGGAGTCCCCTGATTCAGTGGAACCGGTCCCTCGGAGGCCCAACAAGTTTATTACTTCCCCTACTGACAAGGCCTTTCTTACAAAGGGAGTCCCGGTTGATGCAGCCACCAAGAAAGAGATGTCGGAAACCTCTTCTTCTGTCCATCCTCCTAATACGGATTGTAGGACGATGGACAGGTATGGGAAACGCATATTTAGTTCTGTGGCATTTTCCATAAGATCGCTCAACTACCTGATCGATTTTACCCACCTTCAACGAGATCTCCTTAAAGAGCTGGGAGATACTCTACAGGGTAACACAGCTGATGCAGTTTCTGAGAAGGTGACTGCACAACTCAACACCCTCAATTCTATAGAAAACTCATCCATGCGACTCATTTCTTATGCTGCCGATGGATCGAGTAGGGCAGCAGGCTCAGCGATAGCTCTTCGGAGACGGTCCTGGATGCACCTTTGCTTAAGCCTTCAAATCTTCCTTCGTCAATACCCTATTCAACGGTTCCGCCTTGTTCGGACCTAAAGTTAAGGAGATGCTTACTAGGTGTGAACAAGAAGGAAAGACTCTGTCTGCTGCAGGAGTCAGTTTTTCCACTCCAACTAGACCGTATCCCAAAGGGCAACGAAGTGGAAAAATGTGGTTCCAAAAACCCCAAGGAGCTTTCCAAAACATACATATGGATACCCCCTCCAGGGGCAGAGGAGGGGGTAAAAACGGAAGACACCGTCCAAATGGCAGAGGCAGTCTGCAAAACCAGGGTGACAGTGAGCAGTTCTCTGGTAAGCCCTATCAGCGTTCCTGAAAGGAAGCCCGGCTGTCCTTCTCTGGAGGCAGTCGGGGGTCGCTTGGCTTTATACCCAAATGACTGGCTAAACATTACAACGGATTCTTGGGTAAAAAGCATCATTGCCAGAGGTTACTACATTCCCTTTACAAAACTACTCCCCCCCCCCCCATGTGTACAAGGATTACAGACGTTCCACCCAGTCTGAGAAAGCTAGCAGCCATAGCAATTCAAAACCTGCTAGACAAAAAGAGAGTCATCCAGCCAGTCCCGGCGGACCAGATAGGATCCGAACTTACTCAAGGTTCTTTTTAGTTCCAAAGAAAACAGGGGACTGGAGGCCCATATTAGACCTCAGCAAACTCAACACCTTCATCAAGAAGGAAAAGTTCCGGATGGTCACGCTTCAATCGATACTTCTGTTCTTAGAAACGGGCGATTGGATGTGCTCTATATATCTCAAGGATGCTTACTACCACATCAAAATGGCCAGATCATCCAGAGATCACCTGCGTTTCTGGCTGGGGGCCAGTCATTACCAATTCAGAGCCCTGCCCTTTGGTCTCACCACAGCTCCCAGAGTGTTCACCAAATGTATGGCAGTGGTCACGGCTCACCTGAGACTTTTAGGATTCCGGGTGTTTCCATATCTGGACGACTGGCTCCTCACCGCCACCTACAGGCATCAACTAATCCAAGCAAGAGACTACACTATCAACCTTTGTTCCCAGTTGGGCATAACCTTAAACTTCAAAAAATCTGCGTTATCGCCCTCGCAGCATATTACCTTTATAGGAGCAGAGCTAGACACCATCAATTCAAGGATCAGGTTACCTCAAGCTTGAATCGTAGGGCTAAAAAGTCAAGTGTCCAGTCTGTTGACCCAGGACAAAGCTCCTGCGTCCCAGATACTGAAGCTATTGGGCACAATGGCAGCCACGCTGATAGCAGTCCCGTTAGGGTGCATGCACATGCGAATACTCCAGTGGCTACTCTTCGCACAATGGTCTTACCAACGACTGCCCATGTCACACGAGATTCTGTTAACAAATCTTTGCAAGAAGGATCTCAATTGGTGGTTGAACAGCGACCTATTAGTAGTCAGACATCCCTTTGTTCTTCCCAAACCCACAGCCACAGTGACCACAGATGCTTCCCTGATAGGGTGGGGGGGGAGCTTTTTCAGGGAAAGACTGTCCAAGGTACTTGGTCAAGCATGGAATCACATTTGCATATAAATGTCCTGGAGCTGAGAGCAGTGTTCCTGGCATTGCAACACTTTCACGACTGTCTTCCTCCAGGGACAATTGCAATTCAGACAGACAACATGTCGGTAGTCTGGTACATCAACAAGCAAGGGGGAACCAGATCGTATCCCTTATGCCGAGAGGCCCTAAGAATTTGGCAATAGGCTGTATCAACCAGACGCTTTCTAATAGCAATGCACATCCCGGGGTCATCCAACATGATAGCGGACAAGCTGAGGAGGGCCATCCTGTTGCCCCACGAGTGGTCCCTCAAACAACAGGTGGCGGACAAGATTTTCCACAGATGGGGCCAGCCTGACTGCGATCTGTTTGCATCTCCGATGAATGCCAAATGCAGCAGCTACTTTGCCCTTTATCCCCTACTGGGGAGCAACCAGAGGGACGCGCTCGTACACAATTGGCCCCCGGGCCTCCTATATGCCTTCCCGCCAACTCCCTTAATTCCCAAATTTATACAGAAAGCCAAAGGTCTGGGAAGGACTGTGATTTTGATAGCCCTGTCTTGGCCTTGTCAGATTTGGTTCCCCTTCCTACAGAAGTATCGAGTAGAAGAACGATGGATTCTGGACCCAGTGCCAGATCTTCTGACTCATTCGTCGGGAGTTCTTCATCCCTCCCTCATCTCCCTAAAACTGACAGCTTGGCTGCTCCAATTCCAAAATTAGCCAGGTCTCAAGATTTGTCTTCCGCGGTCCAACATATTATAGTTTCCTCTCAAACTGTCTACCAGGAAGCTATATAACAGCAAATGGAAACGATTTGTTCACTGAGCTTCTCATCATGACATTGACCCTTATGTGGCACCTATTCATACCATCTTAGAGTTCTTGTCTTCTTTGTTCCATGATGGCGCAGCTGCTGCCACCATAAGAGTTCAATTGGCTGCTATTTCCAATTTTCATGCAGGGTTTAACGGGTCTAACATCATGTCCCACAGACTATGTAAGGCCTTTTTGAAAAGGACCCACCATTTCAGACCACCTATCAGACACCCTGCCCCTCCCTGGAATTTGAATCTTGTTTTATCCCAATTGATGCTCGCCCCCTTCGAACCCACGTCATCCTGTCACTTGAAGTTTCTGTCTTGGAAAACTATATTTCTGGTAGCCATTACATCTGCACATATGGTCTCCGAACTTCAAGCCTTATCCTCCAAGCCCTCATATTTGATTTTTCACCCTGATAGGGTGTCTCTCAGGACAAACCCTACCTTTCTCCCCAAGGTCTGTTCAGAAACAGAATTAAAATCAGTCCACTGAGCTCCCAACCTTCTTTAGACACCATACTAACAGACTTAGAATATATGTTACACAAGCTTAATGTACACAGACAATTGAGATTCTACTTGGATAGAACGAAAGACTTCAGACAATTTGATCAACTCTGTCTCTTACGCAGAGAATAAGAAAGGTTCTGCAGTATCAAAAAAATCACATTATCCAAGTGCATTAAATTCATTTATTCCTCCACTAACCAGCCATTACCGACTAACGTCAAAGCCTATTCTACCCAGGCTGTTTCTACGTCATTAGCTCATGCAGCTTGTTTGCCCTTGGATACCATCTGTGCAGCTGCCACGTGGTCAAAACCTCACATGTTTATCACTCATTACAAAGTGAACAGGACCTCCAGGGACAGGGCTTCCTTTGGTTCCACTGTGCTCAGGAATGTTCTCCCGTGAGCCACCCAGGATTAGGGTGCTTAGGACGCTACCCACGTGTAAGAACAAAACGGCGAGATAGAACAACTTCACATAAAGAAGTTATGTCCTTATCATAACATTCCATGTGAGTTGTTTATCTCACCTTTTTGTTCTTACATTCCCTCCCACCTTCCCCCTCCTGTTGAGAAAGATGGTTGCCTTGGTGGATTGGTCGAGTTTTGTCAGCCTGTCTTCTTGGACAGACTGTTTTTCTCCCTTCTGCAAACCTATAGCTACCTAGATAGGTAGGTACTGTAGTTCTTTTTCTTCCTGTAGGCTGTCTTTGGGTGCAGCGTACTAGATCTGGGGATTTACAGTAGAGCATCATGGGAATTATGTCTCAAGCTTCTCAGAGTTTGAGCTTGAAAAGCGGCCTACTCAGAGCCCAGGGATCGGCTCCGAATCCACGTGTAAGAACAAACAAAACAAGATGAACAACTCACATGGAACATTATGGTAAGGACATAACTTATTTTTTCTGTGGATCTTGGACAGTGAGATGCGTCTTCACCGCATCAAATATGATACCCTCTGAGACGGCCAGATCCAAAAAATCATCAATTTCCCACTTGAAGTTCGGAGTGGGGTCAATAGGCATCTTCATATAATGGGAAGGGTTGGAAAGTTGTCCATTTCCCTCCCCCAGATAATAATCTGTGTCCATGATGACTATGGCCCCACCCTTATCAGCCTGAGTGATGACAATGTTTTTATTGTCCCCAAATTGTTGCAATGCCTGTTGTTCACCGATAGAGAAGTTGTGTTTCAAAGGAGAAAACTGATCCAACTTAAAGTGTATATCCCTGAGTACTGCTTGTTGAAAGACAGCTACATTGCGATTCATAGGTGGTACAAAGCTGTATTTACGAAATTTGAATTAATTGTATCTTTGAGAGTTAGATCTAGACGCAAAGAAAAGTTTGAGGTTAATCCTGTGGCAAAAGTCATTAATATCATTGACTATATCGGATTCATCAACAAAAAACCCAGGAACAAAATTCAAACCTTTATTCAAAAGTTTCTTTTGGTCCTCTGTTAAAACAGTTTGAGAAATGTTCAAAATGTTACCATCTATTGTCTCATAAATGTTTGTAGAAGATCCTCGACTGTATCTATCTTTGTACCTTCTATTCTTTTTCCCACCCCTCCTCCTAGTGTGTTTATAGGATGGGTCTGGTTTTTAGATTTCTTGGAAACTGGGGATTCCCCAGTGTTAGTCCCTTCAGTGTCTGTAGTGGAGGAATCCTCCGCTGATGTAATGCTGTACGTATGGGACCCCTTCAATATTGATCTGGGTCTTTTTTTGTTCCTACCAGGGTTTTGTCTGATATCCATAAATCTAACATTTTTGGTAGTGTCAAAAGGTCGTCCCCTCTGGTAATCGATTAGATTTCTACTGAATTTTTTGATTTTCTTGTCCTTGATTTGTTTTTCAAATGCCAGCAGTTCTTCTGACAGCTTATTGAGGCATATAGAGAATTGAGAGTGTCCCTCATAAATTTTGACTTCCCCACACAGGTCACCAACCTCTTTGATGTTAGTTTCAATAGTTCGTTCATAATAAAAACTTAATATTTGAACAAAGTTCATAGATGCCTGTTGTTGGGCTTGATACCATTCATTAGTCAAAGTTTCATCAATCTTACTTACTAAAGGTTAGGTTTTGATTCTCAGACACCTAGGGGTTATTTCCTTATTCATATGGGCTTTGAAATGCCTCAAATGCCATATGTTTGTTCTTAAACTTTTCATACTTTTACTAAGTTTATGAAAAGCAATGTGGCACCCGTCAACTGGATCCGTTTGTTGCGGAATACCATTCTCATTTGGTATACCAAAAACACCAATGTTGTTTTTGTCAGCACAAAGAACCTGAAGTATTGTTTCAAGATCCATGACAATAAGCTGTAGAAATTATAGATCTTTTCAGATCCCAAAGAAAATGTGTTACTGTTTGTAGGAAAAAGTCAAAATAATAGTATATGCTATAAGCTGTCAGCAGTACTGAGCTAATAACCCTATATACCCAGTCTGATAATATAAACTGACGTATCAGAGAGGCAATCCTGGCACTTAACAAAAATTATGCCAATAAACCTAGTTATGTATAATAGTGACCGATATGCTCTGGCCATGAACTAACACGAATTAAAAGTACAATTTGCTTCAGAGATTAGTTTCAGCCAGAATCCTGATAGGTCATTGTAAATATGCAAGCATAAGTACTCAGTGTTCCTAAAGAACTAGTAGTTAGGCATCATATAATAAGAATATGAAGATATACTTTATTGAGGTTTGGCCCCCTGGATGACACTCTTAAAGGCCTATTGCCATTTGGATAAAAAAATAACGGTTTCATTTATTTTGCATTTGGAGTACTGGGTGTAATGTCTCATCAAGATAAGACAAATCTTTATAACTGTTAAAAAATTAGAGTATTCTGATTGATACCAAAATATAGTTCGCAAAATACTAGTATTGTTCAACCCTAATGGAGATGTGGTCGAACTGGCCTATGAAGGCTGCATTCAGCTAAATCAGTGCCACAGTATAGCAATAACCACCAACCTAGATCAGGGTGATAGATATTGTTCATGAGGTAATCAAAAGGTGTAAATATTTATATATGGTCATAAAAGGTAAAATGAAAAACAAAAGTATTATCCGACCCTATGAAACAGTATAGCAAGTGTGGCTCAATATAACTCAATCTAGTTCAGGTGGTATCAAAACTGGTTTCGAACTGTCAAAGCAACCTATCAGTTGTGTTTAAATTAAATAAGTGAATAATCACTTAATCATACAATGGTAGTGAGTATACAAAAAAAAAAAAACACTTATAACAGTACAAACATGCAACTAGATAGTAAATGAAATAATTCTTAAATATTAAATAACCATAAAGGCTATTTAAATACAGTTATAACATTCAACATATGTGTAAAATCAAATAGTAGTCCCACTGGTGTGAAACAGGGTTATATCTTTGTAGTACCCGGATTTGTTCCAAACATGATGTTTCCACATCCAGTTCCATACAACAAAAGCCCCAAAATCATAAATTCAATAGTTGGAATCCGGTATTAATCCCAACATATATATCCGGTTTATTAGGCCATATAGATAATAGCAATGTCCAAAGTTAGTTAGATTTCCAGTAAATGTATCCAAGTCGACTTATTGGAAAACACCTACTGAAGCATAAAGAAAAATAAAGTTTCCCAACAATATGTTATAGCCAAGACCAGTTCCGTATCTCCATCCGCCAAAAAGCATTGATTGTTGCCAAAAACAGCTACAGATCCATGAAAAGAACCCTTGTTCACATATCTAATCACATATAAAATGATCATGCCATGAGGTATATGCCCTCGGTAAGAGAAACGAAAAAAGCCAGTTCTCAGAGGACCCACATTATCCATAGCTACCCTCTGAAATGGCTCCTCAATCACAGCCAAAGGCATTAAAAGAGCTCTCACCTTGTCTCCTGCCTTGCCTACCTTTTGGCACTGCTCACAGGTCCTGCAGTACCCTGTTACATCTCTGGAAATTCCAGGCCAATAGAAGTTCTGCATAATACACCTCTTTGTACGTTTTATGCCCATATGACCTGCAAAGGGAATATCATGGGCTATAGCTAGAAGTGCCAGATGGTAGGCTCTAGGCACTACCAACTGCTGTACTCTCTCACCTTCTAGCCCTCCCTCAGGGGTCCACTCTCTGTACAGTAACCCTTTGTCCCAGTATACAGATTCTCCCTTTCCTTCAGAATCAGGTGCCTCCCTAGCTACCTGCCTCAGGCCTTGCAATGTAGGGTCTGAGAGCTGAGCCTGTCTCAACTCTCTCCTTGTAACCCTTCCCATCTTCCCTTCTACAGTCCTCTGACAGTGGTGCCTCACTGACAGCCTGGGTACTACTACTCACCTCTGCCTTTGCAGTCACTCTGTCCAAGGGACTATCAGTACCCACAAGCAGCTGTCCAAGGGACTATCAGTACAGCTGTGGCTCGCATTCAGTTTCACTGCTACAGAGTAGCTCCCTCCCTAAAGTAACCACCTCACAAGTCCTGGCTGTAAGTATGCAGTCTGTCTGGGTCTCTCCCAGGCTACCAGACCCACATGCTTGTATCCAAGCCTGACTGCATGTAACTGCACTACCAAAATCATTCCTTATCAGGACATCGGCAGTTATATCCTCAAACACACCTACTTGCTGGATTCCTTTGCCACCCTCCCAGTCAAGGTAAACCCTAGCCAAAGGTATTTGGAATGGAATCCCTCCTAAAGCCCTGACTGGAGTAGACTGCCCAGGCAAGCAGTGCTCCTCTGGAACCATTGCAGGCTTTACAATGGTTATATCAGAGGCCATGTCTCTCTTGGCAATGGCCTCTTTGCCATTCACTACAATAGGATATAAACTCTGGTGGTAGTTTGGTACCACTGTTGTCCCAAGACAACCTACTATTGGCATTTTGTCTTTCCCCACTTACTGGCTCCCTCACCTTTTGTTCCCCACCTTGCCTCCATGGACACCTGTATGCCACATGGCCCCACTGGTTGCATTCAAAACATTTAACCCTAGCTCCTGGACGTGTACCTGGACTAGTAGCCTCCCCTGCTACAGGCAGATTCTGTTATGGTAGTCTGTGCTGCCCACCATAGGTTCCTTTAGACCCATGAGCAGTACTGGGGGTCCCCTTCCTGTGCAGGGCTGCCCTGCTTGCCAGGTATAGGTCTCCCTTCTTCCCCAACTCATCTGAAGTAGCACATTGTCTATCAGCTAACCAGATCCTCATGTCATCAGGTAAAGTGCTAAGGGCTTGTTCCCTCACCAAAAAGTCTGCCAACCCTTCAAAAGTGGTGACCCAACATCCACTCACCCACCTATGGAAATAAGTGCTCAATTCAGCAACATAATCATACACACTCATCTGCCTTGCGTCTATGCTCACGAAATTTTTTCCCTATATGTTTCAGGTGTTAGCTTAAACAGTTCTAAAAGGCAATTTTTTACAGCAGTATAATCAAAACATGCAACATCAGACATTTTAGCTAATGCAGCTACAGCTTTACCATGGAGTAAGGGGGTCAGGAACCGTACCCAGAGCCTTTGGTCAACTTCATACTGTTTACATACCCTCTCAAACATATGAAAATCTATCAAAATTATCCCCCTCTTTAAACTGCGGAAGAAATTTAATGACCTTTTGTGTTTCTGGGGTCCAGTTACTCTCTTCCCAGTTACCTCCATGACTCTGGCAAAGAGTCAGCATCTCCTTCTCATGCTGCCTCTGCCTCTCTTTTTCCTCCGCTTGCAGACATAACAGTTTCTCATTCTCTTCAGCCTGCAAATGTCACACTCTCATTTGCTTTTAATTCCACATGTCTGGCCTCCAACTCAAGTCTCTTTAGCTCCAGCTGGATTTTTAAGTCCACTGCAGAAAGGTTGAGCTGTCCATTCTCCAAGGGAATTATATCTCCACTGCCAGTCTGATTGTCCTCCTGGTTGCTGTTTTCTGATACAGCTGTAACCAAGGCTGCAATCAGGTCTGCCTTAGGTTTCCATGCACCAGTTCCCTAGCCTGGCACATCTCTGCCAGCTGGCTCCTTGTTCGCTTTCCTTACTCCTCTGTGGACACGCTGCCTACTCACCTCGACTAACTAAGCTAATAAAAGAAATAAAACAAGTGTGATTTGAACTCTGAGTATTCACTGCATGGTTAAAAGTACAAAACACCTCCAAAGCTCACTGTACACAAGCTATAGGATTCACTCTAACCACACCACTACAAGCCAATTAGTATTTGTCAACTAATTAATATGTGATGTGGATATCCCACCGCTGCCAAACACAAATGTGAGAATATCACAACCATTGCCACCAATAAATATGCGACACCCGTGCCCTGGCCCAGCAATCAAGGAGCCTCATCCTCACCACTAACACCAGAGAGGGCATCTCATATGAGAGGAAATGATAACAAATACACACAGTAAAGTGAAATTTCCCTTAAGAGCACGCAGAGATCAGTGTCAGTCCAGGGCTAGTCGCTCCCTTGCTCCCCAGGTCCCCAATAAGACTCCTCATTGGCACAGCTACAGGGTCCAGATCTCAGCCTAACTGGCCGAGCTAAAATCTCCACCACCCTCTCTGTCCAACCAGTGCTTCGTGTCCCTACCCAAGTAGCTGACACACACACACTTTTGAGATAAGAGGTTATACAACCACATGGACACTTCTGGGGAAGGCTGGCACAGATTCTCCAGTTGTGCCCCTTTTACCTAGACTATACTGTAGCACCACCCAGCTAATATTTATCACAAAGGCTCTTAAAAGGATGTCCAGTTATTACTGTGCAATATTAATATCCAATTGGTAGATGTGACTAAACAGTCAAAGCTTATTTGGAGTGACCTGGACAGTAATCTCTATAAATATGCAATGTACTCTAGAGCTTAAACTATCTCTACTCAAACCAGCCACAGTTAAAATGTTTTAAAATATTTAATAATAAATAAAACCACAAGACAAAACTTTCTACTATACAGTGCTAGTCAAAAGTTCAGAGATCACACAGAAATATGTAAAATAAATCAGTAGTACAGTTCTGACATAACAGAAAAGCACGTCTAAACCTTCTAATTCCTAGCTATTGCTACAAAAAACACACTTCTAAAATAACTTACAGAGAGCAACAGGCAGTGCTGTGAGATGGATAGTCAGACAAAAATGCTTAATAATCTCTGGTTCTCACTGTTTAAATTGAAACTCCAGTTCTGCTAAACATTACATCATCTTTTACACCTTCCTGGTGTCTCCAGGCTGACAGAAACTGCATTTACATTATTTTACACTTAGAGCAATAAAGGACATTCCACATGTAAATTCCGGTCATTAACTTTAGCCTTAAAACAATAGGCAAGAAGCCTTCGTCTAGCTGGACTGGAGCCGACTTGCAAAACATCAAAGGCAGTGATGAAATAATTTTAATTTCAAAGGGCCAACAAGAAATGCTTGACTTAGTTTTCTTTACAGCAGATGGCAATGTTGCCACATTGTTAAGTTCAACATTCATAGTATTTACAAATGATAGAATTATGTACCTAATCTATTTGACTAGACTGGCAGCCTTCACCCATCTCTACAAGGTCTTCACAGTCACCAGTTCCAATGATGTCGAAGGAGAAAGCCTCAACTACAACGAAGATGAACTGAATTTAACTAGTAGCTCAGGCACCAGTTGAAACCAGCAGGAAATTGATGGGGGGTAGAGAGGACTTATGAGGGTTAAGCCTCACTTCCCTTTGGAAGGGGGCACTGTATGCTCATGGGTACACTCTCCAAGACAGAATCCTTGCTGAATAGTGAGGATCACAAGAAGGTGCTTGTCTACAAGGTGGAGCAGGGCCAATTAATCATGTCATGCAGAAGTGCAGCATGCATTGTAAAGTCCCTCTGCAGACAATCCCCATGGATACTAACAAGCATGTGTGGGAAGTCAAAGAAATAGTCTGATTCTCCTCAGAACAATAGCATTGTTTCAGGTACAGGTTCATAGGTAGGTACTAGCCTATCAGCCCAAGGGTCTACGTAAGCCTAGCCAGCAAGGTTCCATAGCTTACACCACCTAAGAAAGTTATTTTCCTGTGCCACTGTCCAGCAGAGAGACAGAAGTGATCCCCGGGGTGTATTTCCTATTTCCCATCCACTCATCAAGATTTTTCTTGAAGAGTGCTAATGAAGAACTTTGCTTGACATAGATGGGTAGCTTGTTCCAGAGTATAAAAAGTCTCTGGGACAGGAATCTATCCCTACTTGATATATACTTGGTATATTGATTTCTATACTTGATCTTCACCACTTGAGGAAAAATAGTCGGCCTTATGGCTCACCTGAGGACATCCCAACATACCAAACTCCAATATGGATAATATAAAATTAGCTCTGCTGAATGGCAGAAACCTAAATAACAAAATCTGTGAACTTGAGGCCTTCCTTAAAATGACGGCATGAGCATTTGTGCAATTACAGAAACCTGGTTTCACTGTAGTGACTGCACTTCTTGCATTCCAAAGTACAATGCCTATCATGCATTCAGCTTCACTGGCAAATGTGGGAGAGTACCTGTATTTATTCATAACTCCATTGTTTCTTACCAGATTATGCATGATATGACCTGCGAGAGATGCACTTATATAGCCAAGCTGGAAGCAAAGCTCTCTTCACTGAAGACTGGACTAGACAGTCAAGAAAAGAAGGTTAAACACTTGCACCATACCACACTCATCACGTAGTCCCTCAAAACCTACACCACTAAAACACACACAAAAAGCACAAAACACACGCCTACATTCGTGGAGGCTCTCAATAAAAATCTGGCCAAACAACAGAGACCTTCAAAGCAGAAATGCAAGCAACCTCCACCCCCCAACACAACCCAAATAGCATATAGCCCCAGTGTGCCACTCAACTACAGCCCATAATAACGCACCCAGCACTCTAGTCAGGTAACTCTACAGTCAGGCACACTGATGTTCCACTCACCAGGCTAAACAAGGAGAAAGTTACTGTCAGCTTACTGTTGGGTGCCAGGATCTGCCACATAATGCACGCACTCAGGTCACTCCACAACAAGTACAAACATCACTCTGTCATTGTCCATGTTGGTGTGAATGACCTGAGATGTACCTCCCTGGACTACATGAAAAGAGACATGGAGGAGCTCTCCGATCTTGTAGCCCAAGCAGGTATGACCCTAGCCCCGAGTAGCATCCTGCCATCTGGTCGGCACCTGTCACCTTTGGGATTACGGATACTGGCAAAGGCTCTTTCCACCCCTATAGTGCCTTTTTTAGGCAAGGTTCAAATGTGCTAAAAGTCTAAACTTCAAAATGCACTCACTCGAGGCACTCCTTAAAATGGAGAACATCGACATCTGTGCAGTGACAGAGACCTGGTTCAAAGCTCCAGAGAGCACCCCTGCATTACCAGGCTATAATGCATACCACACCTTCCAGCCACCTAACCCGGACCGAAACACTAAAGGTGGAGGCGTGTCCATATTCATTAAGGATATCCACAACTCCAAGCTAGTTGCTCAGCATAATGCATCCGAGTTTATCCAAGTTCAACTAACTCTGGGCAAGGAAAATCCAGATTGTAGCCTGCTACAGACCCCACCACCATGCCCCAGGATTCCCACTCCTCTTTTCTTGATACACTGGAAAGTTTTAGGGTACAACCCAGCACCCTAATAATGGGTGATTTCAACTAACCCACCATTAACTGAGAAAACTACTCATGTACCAACTCTTTTGCTCAACGTTTTCTGGAATTTATCAATTCCAATGCCTTGGATTAACCTATCCAAACCCCCACCAGGGGCGGCAATATCCTAGACCTGGTCATCACCAGCATGGACGACCAGTGTTCCACACCAGAGGTCAATTCCTTGTTGGTCAAATCTGACCACAAGCTAATCACCCAAGACATCCACATCCCACTCCCACCCCCCATTAGGAAAACAACCATAAAAAATTTCTCCAATGCCAACTTCACGCTTCTTAAGACAGAAAGTGGCAAACTTCACAACACCTATGCAGATGGACAATAGAGGTTTAACTGCTGAATCCTACACAGATGCAGTTTATAAGCACTTACACGAGTGCATAGATCATGCTATCCCTAACAGAACCAAGATGCTATCCTCCAAAAAAGGAAGCCAATCTGGTGGTCTTCTGCCATAAACAAACTCTACAACAGAAGAAAGAAACTGTTGCAAAAAGAGAGTAAAATCCCATGATTGGAGGAACTGCCTGGTCAGCCTCAGTAAAAAGCTCAGATCCCTCATAAAATCCTCCAAAGCTAGTTATGACAACAAATTCGCCACTGAATCTAAAAACCACCACAAAGTAATCTATAGCTATGTCAAGAATCTCAATGGCAACACTCATATCTGCTCTGAGTTACAGCACAATGGCACTAAATATACAGAACTAACTGATATTGCCAACATCCTGGCAGATAGATTCAGTGCTAACTTTACCCCCCCCCCCTCACCCCCTAAAGGCCCATCTCTATACTGGAAGAAAGCAAAGTTCCTGTAATCACAGCTGCGCAGGTAAAAACCTCACTCTTTAAAGCCAAAAACACAGCATCCATGGGACCTGAGAACATCCCAGGCTGCCTTCTACACAAACTGCAGAATGAACTGGCACACCACCTAAGTACCATGTTGAGTCATATCCTCACCTCAGGTTTTGTGTCCACTGAATGGCACACTGTGACAGTTATTCCACTCCACAAAGGGGGAGCCACAACAGACGCAGGGAACTACCGCCCCATTAGCCTGACGAGCCTGGTCTGCAAGGACATGGAACTCATAAACAAAGACATTTGAGATCTCCAAACTCTGGACCCCACACAGTTCGGGTTTGTAAAAGGCAGATCATGTCTCCTAAACCCGATTGGCTTTGGTGACTGCTTCAAAGAAGTCTTAGATGAGGGTAAGGTGGTTCACACAGCCTATCTAGATCTCGCCAATGTGTTCGACACCATCCCCCCACTCTGGAATTATACATAAACTCACTAAACTATGTATAAATCCCTATGTCACAAGATGGGTTGCCAACTGGCTTACTGACAGAACCCACTCTGTGAAAGTAGCACACTCCAAATCAGACTTCAGACCAGTGACAAGTGGAGTATCACAGGGTTCAGTCCTGGGTCCTCTCCTGTTTGGTATCGACTTCTCTGAAGTACAGGCTAACACAGAAGGTCTTTGGCTAACTAAGTTGCCTAGGAGCCATAATCGAAACTCCTAATGATGTGGACATCCCACAAAAGGGCCTCATTGAGACAGATGCCTGGTGTTAAAGCCATGGCCTCAAGCTCAATGCCAAAAAGTGCATTGTCATCCCCTTTGGTAAAAACTCTGTACCCATGAACTACCACATAGGCGGTAGTCTACTTAACACCAAAAGTATGATAAGAGACCTTGGGACACAGGTGGACTGTAGTCTCTCCTTTAATAATCACATTGGCACAGTGGTCAGGAAATCCTTCTACGTGGCACACCAACACAAAGATTTCTCATCCAGGAAAAAAAAAAAAGAGGTCTTTGTTCCCCTCTACACATCACTCATTAGACCCATTATAGAGTACAATGCCCCTTTTGGTATGTACCTCACAAGACATCTACAACTGGAAAGGCCACAGAAATACCTTACAAAGAGGATTAGTGGCCTCAAACAGATGCCTTATGCAGACCATCTCAAAAAACTACAGCTTTACTCCATTGCATTTCGCCTACTCAGAGGCGATCTCTGCCTAACATACAAAGCTATGTCAAACTCAGAGCTGTTGGATATGCTCCACTTAAAGAAATCCCAATCCCTCCGAGATACATGCTCTAGGGACCTAAACCTTGTCACCACAATAAACAGAACATGCTGGAGGGATAGATTCCTGTCACAGAGATGTCCCATATTCCGGAACAGACTACCTATCTATATCAAACAAAGCTCCTCATTAGCACTCTTCAAGAAAAATCTTGATGATTGAATGGGTAATACATTCACCCTGGGGATCACTTCTGTGGCTCTGCTTGACAGGGGCACATGAAAATAATTTTCTTGGGTGGCGAAAGCCAGGGTACCTTTTTGGCTAGGCTTGTATAGGCCCTAGGGCCAATAGCCTAGTGCCTACCTACGAACCTATGAATTTTGAACCGATTTAAGTTCTAGGTGCATGAAATAAAATGAATTATCACATTACAGGCAACTAAGGTTAGGCAACTATTGATAACCTATCTGTAAACTCCTACATGGCATGCAAGATATTTTAACCAGTTAGAAAAGTTAGCAATCAAACCAAATACCATTCTAATGATGACTTCAACTATCCACACAAACTAACAAACATTTACTACCAACAATAAGCTCAGATTTCTGGACTTTAAAAAGTCAATACGCTCAAAAACAATCTTCTTGATGTTTTCCTCACAAACATTTTTCCTAATAGCACTACCCCACTTGTTACATCCCACACAGTCAAATCTGACCACCTCACTTCAGTCTCTATGAAAACATGCTTTATGGCCCTTAACTCTTCTACATTCAGCGATAACTCTAAAAAAAATTATTTACACTGATCTTATTGATAACCACACATGGTAAATTTCACCAGTAAACCCTAAATCTGAGGTACAGCCTACTGCTACAAATTTTACTCCTCTTGGATAAATGCATCAAGGCATCCATACCAATCCAGGGTAAGCATAATGGCGGAACTACCACATTCAACAAACTCTAAAAGAAAAAGAAAAAGCTCCTGATCACCACCAAGAATGTCCATGCCATCATTATAAAAGATTTATTTACCAGTTTTAAATCCCTTTCATACTTACTGTTATGAAATAAAGCCAACTACGTATTTAGAATTACAACTAATTCAAAAGAAAACCATAAGGCTTTCTTCAGCTATATTAGGAAGCTTAGAGAGAATAGAGAGCTCTGTACTGAACTTATGTGAAATGGTAGCTTCTTTGACCACAAAGACATTGCTAATACTCTTGTGGACAAATTCTCTTCCAACTTTACTACAACCCCTCTGTCCCACATGCTTCCTTAGACCCATATCCTGACATCAATTTGAGCCAAGCCCTTTTGGCACTTTCCACAATGAAAAACACTATTTCCATGGGTCCTGACAATGTCCCTGGATGTCTGCTGAGAATTGTTCAGTCTCATTCAGTCTCACTTAGCAGAACTGCTCCATCAACGTTTCAGCCAGTGTCTTCACTGGTTATGTGGCCAAATGTATGAAGAATGGCAGTTGTAGTACCCTTGCAGAATGATGGTCACTCTACTGACCCAGGAAATTACAGGCCTACTGGTATCACTATTTGCAAGGCTATGGAAAGTATAATAGCCTACCTAATAGGCAATAACATAGATGACCTTGTATCCCTGAATATTCACCAGGATGGCTCTGTATAGAGCAGATCATGCCTACTCAACTTGGCGGAGTCTTTTGAAAGAGTTACTGGGTAAATGGATAAGGGGCACACAATGTTTTTTGACAGCATACCCACACCAGAACTATTGACAAACTGCTAATTGATTGTTTGGAGCAAATACCATTGATTTAATGGTATGGATGCTGTCAGAGAGAAAAATGTCAGTAGTGGTGTCCCAAAGAGGAGAGAAAAAGACATGTGGTATGAATATATTTTGTGACATAAAAGTTGATATCAAAGGACTATGGAATGCCATGTTTGCCAATGATGGCACACTTTGGGAGGTTATTAAATCCTATTTTGATACTCAAAATTCTCCAGCAAGGGATGCACAAAACAAATGCTTAATGTAATAATCATGTGCTTGTCCTCAGCACCAAGAAATGCATAGTTTCCTTTGGTACATCTAACATAACTATTGCTTACCATATTGATAACATTTCACTCAACCCAGACACAGTCATCGGTGACTAGGGTATGTATGCATGCTGTTAACAGACTTCTTTGACCACTATGTCTCTGCAGACCTTATAAATCCCTTTACCTTGCACAACTTACACTTCATGGTACCTCATCAAGGTTCAAAGTTACAGGCAGGCCAACTTTACTCATAGGTGTATATTAGGCTAATGACCACAAGGGCCATTATAAGCCTAGCCATGCAACCCAAATGTGACCCACAAATTTGACTTGTACAGCTGGTGATTTATTTATTTAAGGAGGAGAAGAGGAGGGGGAAGGCATGCCCAAAGACAGGAAGAGAGGAGGAGGTTTGGAGTGTAGTAGTGAGGATAGGAACTTTGAATGTTGGCAGTATGGCTGGTATAGGGAGAGAGCAGGCTGATATGATGGAGAGAAGAAAGGTTGATATATTGTGCGTGCAAGAGACCAGATGGAAGGGAAGTAAGGCCAGGTGTATAGGAGGCGGATTCAAATTGCTCTATCATGGTGTGGATGGCAGGAGAAATGGGGTTGGGGTTATCCTAAAGGAACAGTATGCCAAGAGAGTGTTTTGGAGGTGAAGAGAGAGTGTCTGATAAGAGTGACGTTTATGAAGCTTGAAATTGATGGTGCAATGATGAATGTAGTTAGTGCATATGCTCCACATGTTGGGTGTGCGATGGATGAGAAAGAAAAATTTTGGAGCGAGTTGGATGAAGTGGTGGTGAGTGTACCCAAGGGTGAGAGACTAGTGACTGGAGTGGACCTCAATGGGCATGTTGGTGAAGTGAAGAGAGGAGATGAGGAAGTGATGGGTAGGTATGGTGTTAAGGAGAGGAATGCAAAAGGTCAGATGATTGTGGATTTTGCGAAAAGGATGGACATGGCTGTGGTGAATACGTATTTTAACTCATTCTCTCCAGTACAGCTCTTTTGATTATGTACCTTTAACTCCTAGTGGGTGTGGCTTGAGTCTTTATAAAAATAAAGTTATCACATTACAGTTATAACAAATACTCATTGATACAGGTCAAATATCAATACAATTGTGTTTGCCATCATGTATGCTTCAAGATAAAATATGCTGATGCCTTGTGTGTAGCATGGTTTTAGAATTATTAATGCAAATATGAACAAGCAATATTTGACACCTAGAGGAGCAGGAGGAGGTAACTGCAGATGCACCTGGAGGCGTCACTCGGATGTAATGAGGGAGGAGCATAGGGTGATGTACAGAGGAAGATGCACAGAGGAAGATGCACACAGGTGGATTTTATCCTATGTAGGAGGGCCAGTCTGAAGGAGATTGGAGAAAGTGTAGTTAAGCAGCATAGAATGGTGGTCTGTAGGATGACGGTGGTGATCAAGAAGAGGAGGAGGAGTGTGAAAGCAGTGCCAAGGATTAAATGGTGGAAGTTAAAAAAGGGTGATTGTGAGGTGGAGTTCAGGGAAGAGTTAAGACAGGCACTGGGAGGCAGTGAAGAGTTACCGAACAGCTGGGTAACTACAGCAGAGCTAGTAAGGGAGACTGCTAGAAAGGTACTTGGTGTGACATCTGGTCAGAGGAAGGAGGACAAGGAGACCTGGTGGTGGAATGAGGAAGTACAGGAGAGTATACAAAGGAAGAGGCTGGCAAAGAAGAAGTGGGATTGTCAAAGAGATGAAGTAGACATGAGTATAAGCAGATGAGACGCATGGCAAAGAGAGGTGGCAAAGGCTAAGGATAAGCATATGGAGAGTTGTATGAGAGATTGGACACTAAAGAGGTAGAAAAGGACCTGTACCGATTGGCTAGACAGAGGGACAGAGCTGGGAAAGATGTGCAGCAGGTAAGAGTGATAAAGGATAGTGAGGGAAATGTACTCACAGGTGAGGAGAGTGTGTTGAGTAGATGGAAAGAGTACTTTGAAGGACTGATGAATGAAGAGAATGAGAGAGAAGGTTGGATGATGTGGGGATAGTGAAACAGATTAGCAAGGAGGAAGTAAGGACAGCTATGAAGAGGATGAAGAATGGAAAGGCTGTTGGCCCAGATGACATACCAGTGGAAGCATGGAGGTGCTTAGGTGAAATGGCAATGGAATTTTTAACCAGATTGTTAATGAAATTTTGGAAAGTCAGAGGATGCCTGAGGAGTGGAGAAAAAGTGTTTTGGTACCTATCTTTAAGAATAACGGTGATGTGCAGAGCTACAGTAACTACAGAGAGATAAAATTGATCAGTCACAGCTTGAAGTTATGGGAAACAGTAGTGGAAGCTAGGTTAAGAAGGGAGGTGATGATTAGTGATCAGCAGTATAGTTTCATGCCAGGAAAGAGCACTACAGATGCAATATTTGCTCTGACAGTTTTGTTGCAGAAATACAGAGAAGGTCAGAAGGAGTTGCATTGTGTCTTTGTGGACTTAGAGAAAGCATATGACAGGGTGCCTAGAGAGGAGTTGCGGTATTGTATGAGGAAGTCAGGAGTGGCAGAGAAGTATGTAAGAGTGGTACAGGATATGTACGTGGGTAGCATGACATTGGTAAGGACTGCGGTGGGTGTGACAGATACGTTTAAGGTGGAGGTGGGATTACATCAAGGATCAGCTCTGAGCCCTTTCTTATTTGCAGTGGTGATGGACAGGTTGACAGATGAGATCAGACAGGAGGCCCCGTGGACTATGATGTTTGCAGATGACATTGTGATATGTACTGAGAGTAGGGACCAGGTTGAGGAGACCCTGGAGAGGTGGAGATATGCTTTAGAGAGGATAGGAATGAAGGTTAGCAGGGCTAAAACAGAATATGTGTGTGTAAATGTGAGGGAGGGTAGAGGAATGGTGAGGATGCAGGGAGTAGAGTTGGTAAAGGTAGAGGAGTTTAAGTACTTGGGATCAACAGTTCAGAGTAATGGTGAGTGTGGAAGAGAGGTGAAGAAGAGAGTACAGGCAGGGTGGAATGGGTGGAGAAGAGTGTCAGGAGTGATTTGTGACAGACGGGTACCAGTAAGAGTGAAAGGGAAGGTCTATAAGAGGATAGTGAGACCAGCTATGTTATATGGGTTGGAGACGGCAGCATTGACGAAAAGGCAGGAATCAGAGCTGCATGTGGCAGTGTTAAAGATGTTAAGATTTGCACTGGGTGTGACTAAGATGGACAGGATTAGGAATCAGTATATTAGAGGGTCAGCTCAGGTTGGACAGTTTGGAGATAAAGCAAGAGAGGCGAGATTGCGTTGGTTTGGACATGTGCTTAGGAGGGAATGCTGGGTATATTGGGAAAAGGATGCTAAGGATGGAGCTGCCAGAAGAGGAAAAAAGGAAGGCCTAAGATAAGGTTTATGGATGTGGTGAGAGAGGACATGCAGGTGGTTGGTGTGAAAGAGCATGATGCATAGGACAGGAAGAAATGGAAACAGAGGATCCGTTGTGGTGACCCCTAATGGGAACAGCCAAAAGAAGATGATGACAGGTGGTGATTTACTGACTGCCTCTGTCCATGAGACATAGGAGCCAGACCAGGGGGTGAATTTCCCATTACCTATCCACTGGTCCAACTTACACTTAAGAAGGGATAGGGAGAAACCCTGCTTCACATGGCCAGGGAGCCTGTTCCAGACAGTGGGAATTCTCTGGGAAGCATATCTGTCTCTAACATGTCCTATTTATGTCACAAGCAAAATGTAGGTCTTTTAATCTAGTAGTTCTGATGTGGTTTGTTTTGTAAATGTGCAAAAGATTAATCAAAACAGAATCCAGGGATGCCCTGTATGCCAGGTAAAAAACACAGGGCTTTAAGGATATCTGTATAGGACATTGTGCTTACTCCTATTCTTTTTGCAAGAAATCTTTGTGGACATTCCAGCTGCTGCATATGTCTGATCAGGAATATACCAAAGGGGGCATTATATGCTATGATGAGTCTGATGAGGGCCAAGTATGGTCGCATGATGACATCTCTGGACCTAGATGCCATGCCCTTGCTTATAAATTGAGCAACATAGAAGGATTTTCTTACTACCATGGACACAGGCTGGTCAAAGGCTAAGTTACTACCTACATGAGTTCCCAGATCCCTGACTAGTGAATCAAAATGTATGGGTGTTTAATTAAGGACGTACTTACCCAGGGTGGTAGACTTCCCAAAAGGTACTACAATACATTCCTTGGTATTGAATTTTAAGCCATGGTTTTTGTACCAAAAAGTGTCTATCTATATTAGATTTTCCTGAAAAGTATTCTTATCTTGGGGGGATTCAATGGCTCCTCCCAGTTTGCAATAATCTACGAACTTAGCAAGCTAAAGTCCTTTGACATTGGCTTTGACATCCAAGAAGTAGATGATAAAGAGGAGTGTGCCTGGCACAGAGCCCTGGGGGACTCCACAGGTGTCTGGCCTCTTTGTGGAGATGACCTCACCGATTCTAACCTCCTGGGTCCCATCAGTGCGCCAGCTAGCTATCCAGCATGTTATAAAAGGGGTTTATGCCTAGTTCTATAAGCTTGTTGACCATTCCAAGTGGGGCACTGTATCAAATGCTTTAGCAAGATCTAGGTAAGCAGCATGCACTGTTTTCCTCTCATCCATTGCCTTAGTGACCTTTTTCAAACAAGTCCACCAGATTCAGTAAGCATGGCCCTCCTTTAACAAAGCCAAACTGAAATGCATTTAGTGTCTGGAGGTCTCGTACGTCCTTGATGAGAATTTCCATGATAAATTCTTTCCATGGCTTTGCAAATAAGACTAGTGAGACTAATGGGCCCGTTGTTTCCAGGATCTTGTGAAAGCCCTCTCTTACAAAGGGGATGACCGTTGCAGTCCTCCATGCATATGGCACAAAGCCTGTTTTAATACTATAGATGAAAATGAGGCCAGGGGTCCTGATAAGTCATATTTTAGACTATTCAGCAGGCATCCTGGGATGTTATCAGGGCCCACTGAGGTCATGTTCTTGACTTTAGTGAGTGCAGCCAGTACATGCTCCCTAATTATAGCTGGAGGGTTTTTTTGAGGGTATTTTTGAAGGAATGTTCGGGGGTGGGGGGTAAAGTTGGAACTAAATTTGTCCACCAACAGGTTCGCTACATCGCCAGGCTCATGTGGCACCATTAACTATCAGTTCAACACATTGCTGTGTGCTGTCCCTGAAGTTTCTGACATAGTTGTAGAAGGCCTTATGATTATTTTTCACCTGGGATGCTGATCTTAACTTCAAAGTTAACATTGTGTGACCTATTTAGCCTTCTCAATTGCCCATTTACTCTGATGAGAGAGTTTCTATCTTTACAGAAATTACCCTTCCTGATTTTTGCCATATTGTTTTCTTTTTGTTGTATATCCTGTTTAATTCGGGATGCCACTGGGGTGGTTTGTTTCTAGGGCTATTCCTGGACTTACTTCTGCAGCCTCTATGCAACCACTGACATGGTTGTACAGAGTTTCTGAAAACAATTCAGCAAAGGCAGCTGTGTTTACTGGGTTTGGAGGGGTACTGAATTTTAACAATCCATCACATAAGAGGTAATTTGCCTTGGAATAGTTCCTAACAGTTACTGGTTTTAATGGGATAATGTGCCATGGAATAGCTCCTAACAGTTACTGGTTTTAATGGGATTATGGAGTTGATTTTGATTTCAAGGAAGACAGTCTTATGGCTGGACCTTACCAGTGAGGATGAGACATGGGGGGGGGGGGGGGGGTGATGCACTTTCTCCCATATTTGTAAGCACAAGATCCAGTATGTTGGAGCCTCTAGTGGGCATATTTACAATTTGGTCAAGGATGTTTGTATTTATGAAGCTGAGGAATCTCTGTGCCTGTAGATATGAGGTTGTGTAGGATTCCCAGTCTATAGGGGGGTAACTGAAGTCTCCTATGAGTAGGTTGTTAGGCTGGATGGCAAGTGTCTCAAGTAGGTCCAAGTATGCACTGTAGGGTAACCTATAGCTGGCTAGAATATGGTATGGGATTTTGTATACGGTGATCTGCACATGGAGGAACTCCAGCTTGTCATCTTGTTTGACCACCCTAGAGGTATGCTTGTTACTGATGTATACTGAGATGCCTCCTCCCTTAGCCCTTTTCTGGGCAGCCACTGGTCAAAGTGTGGAAGGCACTGAAACCTTGCACTGCCACGGTACTCTCTGCCTCTTTAAACTGTGTTTCGGTAACTGCACAGATGTAGTATTAAGCATGAGGAGAGTTTGGAGGGAGTGTAGTTTTTTGTCTAGGCTTCTAGCATTGAGCAGTTAGCACCATGGAGGTTCAGTCAATTTGAATTTGCTATATTGGTAGGCTTGTCAATTTGGCATTGCCAAAAAAGGCACTATGGGGGTGGATAAAGTTTTAGCCAGAAATCGAAAGTCTACAGGGGAGAGGGGCAGACCATCCTTGGCAAAGCAATGTAATCTGTTAACCAGGTCCTGCCAAGCTGACAGATTCCCCTTAGAATGACACCAGAAAGACAGCCAGGCATTGAAATAAATAATTTTCTGCTCATATTGTGACTTCATCCTTGGTGGTCGTAATATGCTGCTTAATGCTAATATCAGCCTGTAAGCTCCAAAATGTATCTCTTCATATAGTCGAGGAAGGTACATCTTAAGTCATTTACACCTATATGGACTATGATGGAATTGTACAGGTACCTTTGGCATAAGGACTTGAGTGCATGTGTGATTTGACACATTCTGGCATTAGATAAGCAACTAACAGTTCTCTTCTCCTTGTTCAGCCTGGTTAGAGGGGCATCACTATATCTTACAATGGAGTCCCCTATAACAAGAGTCCTGGCAAGTGTGTTTGCTCACCTTAGGGGCTTAGTGTTTGGGGGTCTTTTGAGAGTGAAAGTCTATGTGGTGTTAATTTTTTTTGAGTGTTTTTGGGCTTGCTGAGGCATACCTTTGACAACGAGTGAGCTAAGCGATCTTTGTTGTTTAGCAGGACTGCTTTTAAGTTGGTCTATGTGTATGTTGTGTACTATGTCAGGTGGGTATTGCGTGCATGGTTTCAACAACCTGATGTGTACTTGCATGCAACAGTTTAGCCTCCAGTGTCATTGTTTAAGTACACCTCTCACATACTGGTATGCTTTAAGGATGAAGTAGTTGTCAGAAAACATGAGGCAAGTGCTACATTATTTCAAGATACCTATATCAAACAAGCTGGCTACAAAAAAGTAAGGGAATTGCATATCCATACAGCCCAATCCTTTGATTTGTGAGCTAAAAGGGGAGGTGTATATTGGGATTAGAAAGCTATTAAGGGTGCTTTATCACAGCAGATTATACTAAACAGTATTACATTCTACTTTTATGTTTACACGATACTGAATTCAACTAAATCTGTAGGTATTGCCACCTGGCTCCCAACTAGCTACTCTAAGCTTGTAGGCACACAAGGTATTTGTGCTATATTGCTGCTTCATAGGGTACAGTTTTATGAACTGAGGTGTTTGCAGAGCACTGCTAACCCACGCAAACATGCAAAAATGATAGCAACACAGAAAAAAAAAAAAAAAAAAAAACAGAAAACTAACTAATTAGCCCTGTTGCCAATAAAATGTCTACATTAGGAGTCATTTTGTTCCAACTCCAAACTCAGATAGACCAGGCAAACACCACCTGCCAAAAATGAATGAAAAACAGTCCTCCTGATGTAAACACACAGCAGAGAGCCACAAGTGCACTGCTACCACAAACCATTTAAACAACTAGCTGGAAATCCCTTAATGGAGGCAATTTCAACACAGTCTTATAGCAGTAACAGTGAGAGGAAGAAAAAAAGAAAAGAAAAAAAAAAAAAACATCAGTGAAATGGTATTTATCTTTGTCTGGATAGCACTGGAAACAAGTAAAAAACACTTCCTGAATGCAGGCTAGAACTCCAAGCTTTGCCTGCTACTCAATTTCCTGGCGCTCAACAATGTGCAGTAAAAGAGGTTTATTCAAGAGTAATAGTAGTTCGCTGGGTGGACACGCAGTATCTTTTATTAGGCCCATCAGTGAATACAATGCACCCTTCAGCATGTCTCTTAATAAGCACACAAACCAGCTTGAGAGACCTCTCTTAGCTACTGTGACAGGCTTAAAAGTCCTGTTCCTCTACTCTGTGTCATATAGATTCCTGATGAGTTATCTCTGTTTTGCCTTCCTTGATAAGGAACCAATGGTAAAGCAAACAACCGTTCTAGAGACCTAACCCCATACTGCCACATCAACGTTAGGTGGCGTGAAAGGCACCAAACCCAACTCATCACCCATTTCTTGAAGAGGCCACCTTTACCCATCAAGCAGAGCACTTCCCTAGTAACATTTAAAACCAATCTGGATGACTGTGGGGATCACTGCAAATTTTCACCAGTGATATTTAGAGAAAATCTATTTATGGGGGCATTGTAAGCTTCCCATCAGTATTGGGTGGTTGAATTTCAACAGTATTCTTTAGTTGTAAACTTAAGAAGAACCTATGAACAGGATGGTCAGGAAAGTACACTTGGAAGAGCAAAAAAAAATAGAATCAAAATGTCATTCAGATGTTTATCCTAAAAGATGCAGTTAGCAGCTTTAACATTTTTAAAATATATTAAAACCACATCAAAAAGGAAAACATTTATTTTTCAATAAACTGCATACACTGAAACCAACAATCAGCACTACTATTTCTTTTAAACAGAAAGTCTCCATTGTTTAGATATGGAGAACAATAACAAACTGTTGCAATCCAGCTGAATATTAAACCCCAATACCTTCAAAAATGTCTACATACTGCAAAATTCAGTTTATCCTTACACATTTGCATTGGTAGCCGTGTGGCTACCTACTTAACCCATGAAGTTAATTTTGCAAGTCTACTCTTCTAATCCATTTCAACCATTTCAATAACTTCCCACGTTTGCAGAGATGTTCTCAACTTTCCCTTTTTGCTATAGCATTTTTAGCAACCAAAAATCAAAAATATCACCCCCTTCTCTACTTTTTGTACATTAATGTTTTATCAAACGCTAACATTAAAATATAATATTTTTCTGAAATACACCTCTTAATTAACATAACTGTCTACAACTGCTGATGTTGTACAGCCATGGAGTTAATAGGCTGCAGAGTAACAAGTCCCCCACAAGTTCGACTCCTCCAGTATCTTTGCAGGTACTCTGAACTCAGCTTCTCTTTCTGGATCCCTTAATAACTTTCCAAAGGGATTGATTTTTTTCTAAGCTAGAATTTTCCCGGAAAGGATAATGTTTTCTTATGGGAGATCTAGCAATCTAAAAGAGCTCTTATCATATGGCAAAGTGTTTACAGCAGAAAACATTAGGGGAAGTTTTCCCATGTAGAAATTGTATAGTCTGTGAGAAAATTAAAAACTTGGATGGGGTCAACATTAATGGCAAAGTCTATAAAGCCAGTGAAACATATACATGTGGATCTAGTGGAATTGTCTATATCATAGGTTGTGGGTGTACGCACATAAAATGGTACATTGGACAGACTAAAAGAGCGGTCAAGAAAAGAATCATGGAACATCTAAGTGACACAAGAAGGAACAGGACAGAAGACATTTTATTTACGTAATAGCTCAGTAGACACTTTCTTTTTTAGTGTGTTGGCAAAACCCAAATATTATGACGGGGTGGACACTAGCAAATTGTTATTGTTGGAATCCAAGTGTATAATAAACTTCAGGACATTACATCCTAAAGGTTTACATATGGAATTAGATACCAATGTTTACAATAAGTAAACTAATACTGTCAGTTGTATGGTTGAAATTTCACATGTTATTAATGGAAATGGAATGATGATGTTGTCGTTGTCTCATTTTAATATCAGAAATAGATGGGATTCATCTCAGTAGTTTTAAAATTATGTATAAAATATGTTATACATAGTTAATACATGGGCAATGTGTGATGGACACTAAGTTATTGACTGGACATTGGAGATAGCTAATTGAACGTATTAAGTATGATGTATATAAGAAAGCTGCTTGATGTAACACTTATTCTTTGAAGGCTTAAGCCGTGGTACCAAATACATTTTCTATCCTGATGTTTTGTGCAATGCTAGTATTGCCAGCTTTAGTGCCTTCTTTGAAGGTTGGGCGTCAGGCTGGCAACTCGGCAGCGTAAAAATCCACTGCCAATCATTAGCAGACTGGAGTTCCGCTGTGGCGACCCCTACCTGGGAAAAGCTGAAAGACATTACTTACCATTAAGGGGCATTGAATTTTTTTGTTAAATTAAATCTATATTTCAGACTGTAATATCAGAATTTTAAATTAATATTTTTTTCTACTTTGTATTACATTTTGTATAATCTAATTTTATACACATGGAAATCAGGAACATTAACTCCTCCCAACTCTGTTGGAAGTATTTATATTGTTTCCTACTTAACCTAGCCCTTCAACATCCCAAAAAACAAAATCTGAAACTTCACCTTGCCTCTCAACTGTACTATATTATGAAGAATGTTCCTCTTTCTAGATGTACAAAAAACAAGTATTCCACATTAGAAGGAGAGGACATGTTCAGTGTTTAAAAATGTAACAAATATCCTAAGTAAATACTACCGAGGCATATTAATTTATTAATATAAAACTTTTTGTTAATATAAATAAAAATTATTAGCAATGATATGAACTTCACAATGAAGCTGTTAGCAGGTATTTAGGAGGTGTTCCAAGTTACTTATTTGTTCTACATTTTGAAAGTCATTATTCCACGTTTTGGAGATAAAAGGTTACCAGCTTTCCCTGCTTTTAAAAAATAAACTGGAATAATCAGCCGGAAATGTCTGAAATATGTATAAATGCAGGGGAATAACAAAATGCAGAGCTTGTGCACTCATTAAATTTAACTCTAACATAGTCATTTCCCATTGATAAATATCACTTTTGAAAGGCGCATTATACTTCTTACAAACTTTCTTGAACGTTTCCTAGCCAAACTCCTAAAGCAAAGTTACAGCTACACACACAAAAAAAAAAAGTTTGTCATGTGTATTTAGTAAAAGTACACAATCCCCACTGAAAGACACTGCCACTTAGTCCACAAATCAAGTTTAAAAATGAGAAACTATTAGCAGCTCATGGCAGATTATATCAAAAAACTGAAACTGATACCAGCTTAGATGATGAAAATAAAAATAGGTAAGCACTTTCACAAATATAACATTTGCTTCATCAGACCTTCACATACACAGATATAACTCTCATTAAATAGAAAAGGCTACCCTGAGGCTATATTTCATATATCCCCACTTGTATTTATATGGTTACTTTTTTGTAACTTTTTATCTGAGAATTTAATAGTTAAGTTGAGTAGCTTGTTAGATGCAATGGCATAGCTCATAATTGGCTTGTTTGAATTTGCCTTTGCATTTAATGAGAGTACATACTTTTATACAGGTTTTTTTTTTACATTTCTATTTCATGATGCTTGTCTAAGATCTTTAGTAGTAGTAGTATTTACTTGTGATTTAAGGTTCAGAGCATTTTAAAACAATCTGCTATAGCTGCTGAATTTTTAATGGTTATATGATTAGGTATTTTTTATATAATGTGATTGTTGATTTTGATATATTTTAGATTCTGATGAAGTCTCTAGCAATCTGAAGAGATGAAAGATGTAAATCCGAAAGTTCTACTTCCTGGGGTGTAGTTTCAACTTTTCTGTTGTTTGGTTCTTAGTTAATATTGCTTACAGTAAGGCTGCCTGTTCAAACTGCAATTGTTCTTTTTTTCAGAATAATAACCACAGAGAGTATTATATTCATAAAGTAGCAGAAAGTATAAGAACTAAGCTGGTGCAACAATAGAGAAAGGTGATCGAATGACAATAAAAATGAAAACATTTATTATGGTTTGTTTTCTTTTCTATTAATATATGTACAGTCACAATCTGGAAGGAAGAAAATACTGCTGTTATTGGTGGGTCTTGATGCAGAGAAGGCATTCAGCAAAGTAAACTGGGATAAGAGTAAGGCAAAGGAAGCATATGCATTCCCTGAAACATCCTTCTAGTTAATCTTATCATTGTAGGAGGAACTGGAGACAAAAATTAAAGTGGGAGGGTTCCTCTCTAAATTGTGTCTCAACAGTGCTATAAGTAAAGAAAATAAGGGACTCAGAAATTCAAGGATACAGCTGGAATAGTAATTGGCTTTATTTGAAGATGATATTATTCTGTGCCTGATAAAACCAGAAAAAGGCATCTCAGTGTTTTGGAACATTCTGAAACAATTCAAAGTCTTTTCGGAACATAATATTAATGAAGACAAAACAAAGGCTATAGTGGTTACCTATATACCTACAAATTAATTGGTTCAACAATACTCATTTATGGAGACATGATAAAATGAAGTAGTTAGGAGTATGGATTAAAAGGGATTTTGTTATGGCAGCTAAGGATATGTGAGAAGAGACTAAACAGAAAAATAATACAAAACCTGAGAAAGTGGAAGCTGCTGCTTATGGATATGGATAGCAAGATACAAGCAGTAAAAAATGTTTTTAGTCCATATTTTTATCAGCCAGAAGAGAGGTTATGGGCACTAATTAATAAAAAAAAAAGTTGAAGGATATTATCTGGGAGGGGAAGAGGGCAAGGGTCAAGTGGGATAAGCTGATCCTCCCAAGAAAACAAGGTGGCTTAGGATTACCTGATTTGAAGGGCTATTTTACAGCTACATAGTTAAGGCTCATTTACATAACACAAGCAGAAAGCTGTAATTCAGAAGTGGAAAGGGATGATCATGATGAGAGGGAGAGATTCAAGAAATAAGGAAAGAGTTAGATTTTGGATGTATATCCTTAAGGAGAACAGCAGCAGCCATACAAAATATTATATTCATACAGTAGAAGGAAGTATTCTAAGAACTAAGTCAACATGAGAATGGAGAAAGGAGATTCTGCCAACAGGGAAGACTGCAATTGGGGTAAACAGAGTAGGCAAGAGAGGGCTAGAATTTACTGCAGAAAACTGCAAAGGAGCAAATAACTAGAGAGAGAAATGCAATAGAGTGGGAAGAGGCCAAAAATACATTTGGACTGCAGGTTAGAGACTACTTTCCCAATCAGGGATTGCTATCAGAATATAGGCAAAAAAAGAAAGGGCTAGGGGAATCCTAACTGAAATACCTACTCTGAGTTTTTAGTTGAATCTAGAGTTGCTACTGTTAAAAAAGGGGATAATTAGTATGACATATAAAATATTGCATTGTAACTACAGGAATCAGAGGAGGTGAGAAAAGATTGGGAAGACGGACTGAATAAGCAATTCACAAGGAAATGACGGGAGGACATATCATAGCTCCCAATTATACAAAGTCTAGAAGATTTGAAATTTTTGATTAGAACTGTCTGCATAGGTATTTTTATACCCAGTCTCCAAGCAGGCTCCAAATAAAAATTTCCTCAGGTAAATAGCAAATGGTGGAGGTGCAATGGGGAAGAAAAAAAGATAACCGGAAACATGTTTTGGGAGTTTAATGTGTTGGCAGACTTACAATTCTCTACACAGTACTCTTGCCAGAAGTATTTGGAAACAATTTTTTTATGCTGGAATACAGGATCTGAATTACCTAAACTTAGTAAAGCCTTGTTAAGTTTAATTCTGGTGTCTGCCATAAAAGCAATATATGAAGCAATATATGTAA
Organism: Protopterus annectens; assembly: GCF_019279795.1. NCBI lineage: Eukaryota > Metazoa > Chordata > Ceratodontiformes > Protopteridae > Protopterus > Protopterus annectens. The sequence continues at coordinate 525,593,770 of NC_056736.1, forward strand.
AGTAATGTCACCATTTAAAATTTGAGAGTTTAATAGCACTGTTTAAAAAGTGACAGGAGTAACAGAATCATTAAATGTTTCCTACCATTTATTTTTTAATTTTATTATTTAGAAATTATTTTTTTAATTTTTTCATTTAGAAATGTGCTCTAGTTATCTAATTTGTTCAGCATTATGCAGAGTGCAAATGAAGAGTGTAGGAAATCAAACCCAAGTTCTTTATGACTCAAAGCATGTCACTTTAACCACTAGGCTATACTACAAATGGTAATGGGTAATAAAAGCCCTACAGCTTACCACACCTCCATAGACATACAGAGGGTCTAGCTGCAAAAAGTAGTTTAAATGAGTTACTCTTCCACAGCAGAGCTATCTGCCAGTCTAAAAAATAAAAATTACCCTACAAGTGTCACTTCATCTTCATGTTGAAGTCTGACTAAGTGAAAGCTGTATGATACAGTAGCCACAATTCAGACAGAATACAAATGACTTAGTCTACACCACTCTGCTAGTAGCAAACCTTCTTACTACACTACCGTGAGATGGCCACAAAATGAAACTGTACAAAACTCAAATTATACAGCTGCCCACACCCCCTCTTGGTTCTCTTAACATTGTAACAAGAACACTACATGCACAACAAGCTTAAAATGTATACCACTGTACTTAGTCACTCAAAACCATACCACACTACAATACGCCATCACAGCAAAATGTCATTGGCACTAGAGAACAGAGTGTTGTTCTCCAGTACAACCACTACTACTGCCTTACAAAATGACATAAACAATTACAGCAGTAATTATCTAACCACACAAGAGTACCTCACCTTTAGGTCAACATTCATTCAATTCTCCAGTTACCTTGCATCCTTCAAACAGCTAGCATGTGCCCTCATCAACGCAGTTCAGGCTTGCTAATGTTGTTGTTGTTTTTTGCTAACAAGTTACTTTATTGTTCTCAAATCCCCTACTTTAAAGTGGCAGAAATCTCTCTGTGAGCATAGATTGGCAACCAAATGCTTAATCCAGATTTGCAAATCAGCAAACAAATACAATAATATATGCACCATGTTCTAAAAAAAAAATAAATCTTTAAAGTGGCTTTCAGACAGCTGTGCATAATGCATATTAAAGAAGCATTTCTGCAGTTAATGAACTAGTATATATGGTGTAACTGCAGGTATTAACTACTAAATTTAGTACATTTTCTTATAGCAGAAATATCATTTTACTCAATACTAGTTTCCAAATATTATCCATTTTTTTCAGAATTGTGTTTAGTTTTAACTCTACTATATCCTTAGCTTTGTATGACACTATAATTTAGTTTAGCAGATACCTTACCTGTAGTCTTTATAGAGGCAATTGAATTCCTCTGGTTTACAAATATTGCATTAATATAATAATCAATTATCTAAAATGAACTTAACCCTTAACAATTATTGTAGCAAGTTCTTCATTAATGTAACATCCCAAATTCTGGCACTCTAATGGGACTCTACTGAAAAAGGGATCCTGGACATTTAATTCAACAAGTAAAATGAATAAACGGATTTTCAGAGTCCAAGTGCTATTAACCCTTAACAATTATTGTAGCAAGTTCTTCATTAATGTAACATCCCAAATTCTGGCACTCTAATGGGACTCTACTGAAAAAGGGATCTTGGACATTTAATTCAACAAGTAAAATGAATAAACGGATTTTCAGAGTCCAAGTGCTAACAATGCCTCTTTTCTGGTGAACACCACTGACTTCTCTCCCTGATTTAATTCACTAAACTCTACAACTGGAATGATTGGTTAAACTACAACAAAATCAAAGCAGCTCAGGTTAAACTACAACAAAGTCAAATCAGCCCAGTTGAAAACCTTAAAAAGCAGTTTAAGTCTACTACCTAAATCAGCAGGTTTGTAAAAATTCAGATTTCCCAGACCTACAAACACATCTGCAGTACGGTGTTCATGTCACTAGAAACTGAACAGCTGAGTGCGCCAGAGGCAGTGCAGGATGACATAACGTACTACTGCTACCTCACCAAGTGGAAACAAGTGGAACACTAAGGAATTTTTGAGGAGGTGATAATGCACTTAATATATGATATAATCTCCTTAAAACAGATGGATGTAGGGAGGAGCCAGCAGGGATGCATTAAAAGAAACAACCTGGAGCCACTAGACTACCAAAGATGCTCGTCCAGTGGTTTGAGCGCAAGTTATTCACCCATACCAAACACACACATTCTGCTACTGAATAGGATGCCAGATAAGTCGGGTTAGGAAGTGGAGTGGTCAAAGACTTTCTTCTTCCATGGGAGGGAGATATATACCATGATCCTTGTGGGACGAAGAGAAGTTTGGTGGGGGTTGCAATGGGAATACATGGAAAAGCAGCTTCATTCCAGTACATTCCAAAAGCACAAGGGAATTAGACATCCAAAAATTAAAGACTTGGAGATTTAACCCGAGCACACCAGACAGGGAAGTCATGTGATTAGGGCAAGGGAAAAAAACGTCTCATAGAGCAAGATGGTGCTGGTTTCTTTTTGCTGAAGAGGTGCCTGATGTCAGCACTGGACAATGAGCAACAAAACACCAGGAATGGTAGTCAAAGCATTGGAGGGAACATAGACTATAGGCAATAGAAAGAGAAACTAATGGAAGATGGAACACTGTGATACCATGATGGAGCAAAGTAGGAACCTGCCCCTGTCAATAAGGTCTATAGAGGTATACTAAATGGTTAAAAAAAAAAAAAATTATGTTGTTGCTATGGACAATTCTGCCTTCCTGACCTGACAGGAGGAAACATATGGGACAATTTTATACAGTGTATTTCCTTGGGGTAGGACCAGTCTGCCCATTATTGCTTGCACTGCTTTAATTCTGGCTGTGACCAGGTCTGAATTCTTGTTAAGTGTAAGAAAAAAAAACAGTAAAACTTAACCTAAACTATATGTAGTAATGAGCAAAAAGAAGTTTCTTGCAATCTTAAAATCCATTCACTGGCATCGTTTCCCCTACATAGCACCACCAGTATATCAGTCATTCTTTAAAATCTTACAGGCATGTAGAGTTTGAATGCATGCAGTCTTCCTATTTATACTCAGCATATTTCAAGCACTTGAAGTTGTACGCATCTTCCTTATCTCATCACAGCCTAATGACAAATTAATACAATGCGTTGCCGCCTCACAGCAAGAGGTTCTCTGGTTCAATTCTCGGCAGGGGTGCCTTCTATGTGGAGTCTGCATGTTCCTCCCTGTGGTCATGTGGGTTTCCTCCCACATCCCAAAAGACATCCTGTAGGTGGATTGGACACTAAATTGGCCCTAGGCATGAGTGTGTGCATGTATGTGCCTTTTGTGGTAGGTTGGGTGCCGGACTGGCAACTCGGCATTGTAAAACTCCACTTCCAATTATAAGCAGACAGTCTATCTGCTGTGGAAAGAAGAAGAAAGCCTCACCATCTCATTTTTCATCAAACAACAGATACAAGAACAAAATTAAAGTTGAAGAATGCACTTTTTTAACAAACCACTTGGCTCCTTGCCATGTGTTAACAGGTGTATTGCACTCTATAAAGTCTAAAATATTCAGTCAAATGCATAACTTGTAATTCAATTTAATAAAAGCAAAAATATTACAAATATTTCACTTAAGCACAGCATTTGTAATAATCCTAAACTTTAAAACTCTGAATCCCACAGCACCTATATTACACCTAACACAAATGTACACATATTGTATATAATTTATGCCAAGAAAAAAACTCTGCAGAACAAAGATGCATGGTTTAAAAAAATGTTTAGGAAGAGATAGTAAAGAGTTATTGACAGAGGTATAAGTCAAGCATGCATCACATAAGACAGCTATCTATCTGTTAGTTAAGTGGGGTGGTCCTTGGACCCCTTTCAGCCCTACCCAGGCTAAATCAGAAAGGATGATATTACTTATTTGTCAGTTTTATAAAATATGTAGAACCATACATTTAGACAAACACTGGGGCATCCAGTCAACCAGCATGTTTTTGGATGGTGGGAGGAAACTGGTGAACCTGGAAAGGAGCATGCAAACTCCTCACAGCAAATGTCCAAAGCTGAAACCCAGACATAGCTGGCTTTAGGCAACAGCAAAGCCTGTGGTCACTGGGCCTTCCAACCACAGCAAGTTATCTTACTGCAATACTTTGTTGCATGTTTGTCAAACCAACAGAAGCCAGAACAGCAATCTTGGGTACTTAGTAACTGGGTGGATCATACCAACACAAAGGATGAAGAATCCTAAGGATTGGGCACAACTTCTCCCCTAAAAATTCACAGATATGGCTTGTTGTAGTAACAATGTTTTCTCAAGTAACAGGCTTTGTAATTTCATTACTTGTTTTGACACTGACATAGTGCCCTTGATTAAGTTAAATCTTCCTTGATGGACATTCTGTCTGCTAAAACCAACACCATAGTCGGCTTTAGGCATCCACAATACCTGTGATTATGTGGGGGCCCCCACTATGGCTGCTGCTGCTGTCAGTTACAGGATAATGACAAAAAAAATCATTCATTCATTCTCAGATTGTGTGTGTGTGTATAAAATATCACTGATTTTTCTGTAAACATACACACAGTAATATTGGGCACACACATGCCTCTTCTGGGCAACAGCAAAACAAATGCAGTTAACAAGTAATTATCTTTCAAAAATAAAAATAAGGCACAAAATACATCACAGAACCTTGCTTCTAAGGGTCTGGTGGCCCCTACACCCTGTACTGTATTAAATACAGTGGATATAAACAGTTTACACACCCCTGTTAAAATGCCAGGTTTTTGTGATATAAAAAATTAGACCACAATAAATCATTTCAAAACTTTTCCCACCTTTAATGTGACCTATAACCTATACAATTCAATTGAAAAACAAACAAATCTGTTAGGGGGAAAATATAAAAAATAAAAAACCTACAATATGTTGGTTGCATAAGTGTGCACACCCTTAAACTAATACTTTGTTGAAGCACCTTTGATTAAATTACAGCATTCATTTTTGGGTAGAGATCTATCAGCATAGCACATCTTGAATTGGCAACATTTGCCCATTCTTCCTTGCAAAAGTGCTCCAAATCTGTCAGATTGCGAGGGCATCTCTTGTGCACAGCCCTCTTAAGGTCACCCCACAGATTTTCTATTGGATTTAGGTCTGGGATATTCCAAAACTTTAATTTTCTTCTGGTGAAGCCATTCTTTTGTTGAGTTGGATGTATGCTTGGGGTCACTGTCATGTCGAAAGGTGAAATTCCTCTTCATCTTCAGCTTTCTAGTGGACTCCTAAAGGTTTTGGGCCAAAAGTGACTGGTATTTGGAACTGTTCATAATTCCCACCACAGTGACTAAAGCCCCAGTTCCAGCTGAAGAAAAGCAACCCCAAAGCATGATACTGCCACCACCATGCTTTACTGTGGGAATGGTGTTCTTTTGGTGATGCAAAGTGTTGTTTTTGCACCAAATGTACCTTTTGGAATTGTGGCCAAAAAGTTCAACCTTGGTCTCATTAGACCATAACACATTTTCCCACATGCTTTTGGAAGACTTGATGTATTGTTTTGCAATTTTAGCTGGGCCTGGATGTTTTTTCTGTGTAAGAAAAGACTTCCATCTTGCAACAGTACCCATAGACCACACATATGGAGAATATGGGAGATTGTTGTCATATGTAGTACACAACCAGTACTTGCCAGAAATTCCTGCAGCTCCTTCAGTGTTGCTGTAGATGTCTTGGCAGCCTTCCTAACCAGTTTGTTGCTGTAGATGTCTTGGCAGCCTTCCTAACCAGTTTTCATCTGGTCTTTTCATCAATTTTGGAGGGAAGGACAGTTCTTTGGAATGTTACTGTTAATTTTCTCCACTTTTTGATGACTGTCTTCGCTGTGTTCCATGACATATCCAATGCTGTGGAAATTTTTTCTACCCTTTTCCTGACTGATACCTTTCAACAATGACATCCATTTGATGCTTTGTAAGCTCTCAGCGAACCATGGCTTTTGCTGTAGCAGGCAACTGAGTAAATGTCAGTAAAATCATACTAGGACAGCTGAACTTTATTTGGGGTTAATCAGGGTCTCTTTAATTGATGGCAGGTGTGTACCAAAGAAGACTGAATGTTGTAATTAAATCAAAAGGTGCTTCAACAAAGTATTAGTTTAAGGGTTTGCATGCACAACAAAGTATTAGTTTAAGGGTGTGCACACTTATGCAACCAGCATATTGTACTTTTTTTTTTTATATTTGTCCCCCAACAGATTTGTTTGTTTTTCAATTGAATAGTGCAGGTTACAGGTCACATTAAAGGTGGGAAAAGTTTTGAAATAATTTATTGTGGTGTCATTTTTTTATATCACAAACACCTGGCATTTTAACAGGGGTATGTAAACTTTTTATCTCCACTGTATATTTTCACATGAACTTAGTGGTGGCCACTGCTATTAAATGCTGCACCCATTCTTAAACCAGCCCTAGTCAGAGGCATGTATAGAAGGTTGCTGTAGTTTGTGTATGGGGCTGAGGATGGTGTGATCATTACTTTTAATTCTTCTCACAATCAAAGCTCAGAAGTGTGACAGGAGGCCATCATAATTTGTGTTGGGGCTGGAAACAATGTATCTGTTTCTTTTACTTTTCTCACAGACCTCAGATGTCAGCAAATAAGGCTACTACAGCTTGTGTAGGGGCAGTGTACTATCTAGGATCAGCAAATTGGAATACATTAATACGATCATTATTTTTTCCCACTTTCCTCACATTTACAGATCAGGCAAATATACAGATAGCTGCCCCTTTGTGGGCTTGGGTTAGGAGTGTGAAGGCAAGTTATGTATATGTATAAGAGCAGTCACTTGTGGCCCTTTGAAGCTCTGTTTTCATCCCAATCTTAACACTAGAGGGATGCACGGACAGTGACTGGTGTCTTTTTTTTTTGGGGGGGGGGTACACCAGCCGCATTCCCAGAAAGGATTTATGTATCCTCTCAAAGGGTTAGGAGTGTGAAGGCACGCTATGTATATGTATAAGAGCAGTCACTTGTGGCCCTTTGAACCTCTGTTTTCATCACACACTTAACACTAGGGGGGTGCACAGACAGTGACAGATGTCTTTCTTTTTTTTTGGGGGGGGGGGTGTACACCAGCAGTATTCCCAGACAGGTTACTGTGAACTACTATTTTGTCAACTTTTGAACATTGAGCCTTGAGCACCACTTGTGTCTTCCCATAAGAAAAAGAATAAGACTGATTTTTTTTTTTTCATACTCATGACTTCACCAGGCCACCACAGAATGGAAAGGTTATGAGACGTCTCTAAAATGCACCTCAGAGCATCAATAACTCAATGATACCTGGAGGTCTGTCCAGCCAGAATCCCTGCTTAGTTAACTTATTCCCTACCCAAGTAATGCTATTCTATCTTGGCCAGATAAATATGCTGAAAGGATGCAAGGAAAAGTAAACCTGAACAGCAACACTGAACTGTTTTCTTAATCACAATTATTGTAAAAGCTGTCACTGAATGAAAAAGGTTGTAAAATGTATTAAAATACACTTCAGCCCATAGAAAAGGCCATGTCATCTTGAAAACGCTTGAAGAGTAAAGCAAATTGTGAGAAAAGGTATAAAAAAAAGTAATCTGCATGGTATGGGGAGCCAAGAATGGGTAGAGAACAAGGGATAGCACTGGAGGATGTGTGCGCGGGGGGTGGGGGGGGTGACAATAAATAGTGGCATAGGTGCCGTGGAGCCCTTTGTCTAGGGCACCATTTCACCTTTGGCCAGCCTTGTAGGGCTGTTGTAATGTGTCATCACTGCAGCGAAATGCCAAGTCACTGCCAATGATCCTCTGTGAAATTGGCCTAACTTTGTGTGATATACAGGCCTGCCAAATTATAACAGCATTGTTGCCACAGTTCTTGTAAGTGCATACTACTCCTAAGACTCTGTTGTGTAAACTAAAAAGTTGCTTAGAAGAGATGACAGTGAAGAGAGAGATCCATAGTGTCTGGTAGTCCCCAACTTGACACTTGCTGGGGGCCCCCAAATTAACACCAGACTCACGGACATTGGATTTGTGAGGCAGAGATTTTACTACAGAGCAGCCCTGCTACCAAGACCAGTTCAAAGGCACTGTGTTCAGTCTTTTAGTTTGAAACAAAAATGCACAAGTGAGTCTATAAACAAGATAAATGTGTCCTCAAGAATAGATCGTTTTACACTATTACATGTCAGATATTATTTTTGACATTTGTGCTGCAGTATTAATTAACCATTTAAATTGCATGCAACTGCACCTGCGGACGGACCAACAACATGGAGAATTGTATACAAATCTTAAATTCTGTCTCAGTACTGGTTTACAAATAATGCCTGACTAGTATGACTGCTTCCAGAAAAAAAAAATATATATGCAAATGTATTTTTCACTGAAACAAAATAATATCACTGACAGACTAGCAAAGTACGTTCTGCTGCAGTTTGGGGAAACATAACACCCTAAATAAGACATATGAAGCAACAAAATGCTATGCTGCACTTTAGAAAAACATAACACCCCACTCACCCTAACTCACGTCTCCAATAAGGCCTGCTTCTCAATCGAGTGTCACTATTAATGATGTTTATGTTATTATTCCTGATTTATAGAATTACCCGTTTCTTCCAAGCTGGCTGCCCTGCAGCTCTTCCTACTACATTATTCCCGAGATAACATACTAACATCTACCGCTTTTACAATTCACATACCCGCCACCAAAACAATCCCACAAAAGGGGCGGGTCATTATTTACGCCATTTCCGAAGGAAACCTGTTCTTTTCAGTTACTGTGGTAACCAACACAGTTTATTACATTAAAACAGGAAATCGCTCCGGAGAGTACTACTACTATAAATTGGCCGTAATCCCGATTATTGGTGTTTTATGTATATTCGTTGGCTATTGTCGGGGAGCTCTCATTTTCCACCTAATTTGGGTCACGGAGGAACCGAAGGCAATAAAGTAAAGTATCCATCGTGGAAAATACATTGCATAATAATACAGTGCATATTTCCCAAGTGTACTTCATTTTGAATCTTGTCCATGTTCCTCGCGACGCAATTCCGTACTGAAAGCCTACTGCTTACTTATCTGTCACACATTTACTGTAAGGAATTTTTAAGTGATGTCCATAGCATAGTTCTCAACCAGTCAGGTACAAATCACAACATAACTAGAGACGAATTCAAAAATAATCAGGAACAATGAGAACATTTTTAAAATATTAGTACTGTTAACAAGATATATTAATAAAATAAGATAATGTGAATTAATTAAGCAATAACCCACGCCTGGGTGTGGATAATGCTGGATTTACCCATGGTTGGCGTGGTTTGGTCACGAGGGCGAAGCCCGAGTGGCCAAACAAAGACAACCATGGGTAAATCCAGCATTACCCACACCCAGAAGTGGGTTATTGCTATTATACAATGACATTATTTAAGAAAAAAATAATTACTTTTCTTAAATAATGGCATTGTATAATGCCTCCATGCTGCCCTTCCGCAGCTACCCTTCCGCAGCTATCTGGTATTCTGTGGCAGTTGTGATGTACTGTGCATGCGTATGCTTATGCAGTACATCAGAGCTGAGTGTGGAAGCAACGGAGAAAGCAAGATCTCCATTGCTTTTTAGAAACTGTCTCGCTATGTTGAAGGAGTTTAACACAGTGGGACAGCTTTAAAAAAAGCAACGGAGATCTTCCTTTCTCCGTTGCTTTTTTTAAGGCTGTCTCGCTATGTTAAATGGGCATAGCGAGACAGCCTTAAGAAAAGCAACGGAGAAAGGAAGATCTCTGTTGCTTTTTTTAAAGCTGTCTCGCTATGTTAAACTTCAACATAGCACGATAGTTTCTAAAAAGCAACGGAGATCTTGCGTTCTTCATTGCTGTAAAAAAAAAAAGACTTATACTAATGCATGCGTGAATGGGCGTACCTTCATTGAAGGTTGTGCGTCAGGCCTGGCAAGCCGGTACGTAAAAATCAACTGCCAATCATTAGCGGACCGGAGTTCCGCTGTGGTGACCCCTAACCAGGAAAAGCCGAAAGACACAAACTAATGGAAAAAGTCCGGGCGACTGGACCATTTTCCATTAGTATAAATCTGATTTACAACGTGCACGCTGACCAATCAGCGTGCACGTTTTGGAATATTAATGGGGGGGTCATTGTATAATATACATTTTCTGAAGTAAAATAAGTTTTATTACTCTAATGATCGTCTATTTATTAAGTGTAATTCATCACATTTTCTCAAGTCAGCAGTTTTAAGAGGGCAGTGCTAAAATTTGAATCAAAATCAGAGATATCCCTCAAATTCAGGGACATTTGAAAGGTATGGGCCACAGTAACTGGCGATATTTTACTTGAGGGCCTCACCATTTCGTTTTGCGCAGAAGTGGGCGTGTCGCAAATTGAGTGACAACCCGGTCTGCATATGTAATTAGCCTTCAAGTGCGTACATATTTTTGGGATGACTCCTTCAGCATGCTATTACAAAAAATATATTAAACAGTTATCTTCAGCACTGACATCTCATTAGCCTGGGAACCGGACTAGATCATATCCTTTAGCAGGTGTTGAAAACTGTTCTAAACCAAAATGACAACTGGCCTAGCACTCAGAATTTTTGGAAATCACAAGTGGAAATTTACACTCAGTACTGTTTCCAACCTTCCTCTTGGTTAACCCCATTTGAATTTGAAAGCAGCTGCCTCCCCTTCCCTACTCACTTGTTCTCAGACTAAAAACCCAGCAAACAAGTTAAATCAGTAGCGATGCTAAGCAATCCTTCATCTGAAATGCAAATATAAGGCATTTGTATGGCTGTGCATTTTTGCAGAGCAACCTTAATTTTTCCCTGTCCCTTATAAATGTTTGATTATCTAGTAAAACACTGAAAATTACAGTTAGTCAATGTCAGGCATTAGAACTTCCTAGTTCAGAAAATGTGGCTTGATTACAAAACCTGTTCTATTAACTTTTAATGTCTGTTATTTTTGCTTCCCATTGTTGTCCTGTCCCTCCTGAAATTTTGGGTTTTCTGGTGAATAACCAAGGCTTGCAGTCAGTCTGTAAAGACGAACATTAGAGTTTAATACTTCTTAATGTTCATAAAATACAATCTGATGTTTTATTAACTATTTAAATGGATTAAAAAAGCTTCACAAGTGTTATATTTGTGTGGTAGTGACATAGACAATACTGGCATCTCATTCTTGAATGTGACTTACTCATGGTCCAATGTTCTCCACTATCGCTGGCAAGTCCACATACCACTCCACTGTTTAGATTTTCACCGGACGTCCAAGTTTTTGCCTCATATGTTTGGTCTGCTCTTCATAAAATGTGGTCTGCTCTTCATAAAATGTGTAGTTTTCTGGCAAATTTGTGGATTGAAATCACTAAATTATGACATATTTGACTTTCAGTCTTCACATCTTTCAGAAAATGTATGCTAACACATATCCTGTTTTTCTAAGAATTTTCTAAAGCAATATTTAAAATTTGTCCCTCTTTTTGGGTGTTTCTCTCCCCCATTATTTTAGCCTTTGTCCACATTTCTTGCACTAAGAAGTTGAGAAGTATGCACGTCCAATGCAGGAGGCATATTGCACACACACTCAAAACACCCAAACACTTTAGAGCAGCACCTAAATGTAATGTTTTAGGATGTGGAAGAAAACTGGAATGCCACGCAAAAACCCATGTGAACCCCAAAAGAAGACATGTAGACCATAGCTCTCAACCTACCACCTCTAAAATGTGGAGCACTACCTGCCATAATGTGGAATAAATGGACAAAATCTGCAACTCTTACTAACTGCTTACAAACAACTTCAACTAGGAAGCTCAGATAATTAAAATGTGTTACTTTATACTTATAAATGCTCTTTCAGTGATTTAGTATTAAATGCTATGGAAATTAGTTAAAATATTCTAATTACTGAATTTGAGACAGATTTTGTCAACGTGGAACAGCAAGGAGCATGAATCTTTTAAGACTCTAAATGAGGAAAGTTCCTTATAATGAGGTAGACTTGAGATGTATGATGTAAACTGCATACAGCAGGAACCACAAATGGGACTTAAAACAGAAAATCCAAGAGCTGTCAAACTTCAGCACTAAATGCTGAATAACAGAAAACAATCTGATATTTTTGGGCAAATCAACATATTCTAATGCTGTATAGTTCTTTTCAGCACATTTGTTATTTTGTCTGCATTAGTGATTAGGTAATGCCCTTCTGCTACAATTAAATCAAGTACAACGCATGTCTTCTTTTCTTCCTTTACTTGGCTAAAAGGGGGCTGGGTGTGATTTGTTGAAAATATCCCCACAACACACATATGCACATGCATACAGATACACAATTCTAGACAACTAGTCACGCTGCTTAAACACCTATGGTTAGATTCTTTTTCAACCAAAACCACAAATAAAAACTGAAAAGCTTACAAAGAAAATACACACAGGAAAACAAAAAAGTGTCACGCAGTCCAGAGTGTCCAGTGCGGGACACCTTAACCATTATACCAAGCCCCAACGCCTTTAGCCCCTTAAAGTTCTTAAGAAGAGGTCCATGGGGTATATTCAAATGATCCTTTAACGGCATTCAAGTGTTTCAGCTTCTGAATAATCACTGGCATCCAGGCCAATGAAGTCAACACCACTAGCTATAGACATGGCATGTTTTCCCTTTTTATGGCCTCATCGGTACAGCATAAAATCTAAGTTTGTTATGTCTTTTTGTGAATGAAAACTAATGTATACATAGAATGCTGATAAATAGCTGGCTTGTGAATGAAGACCAAAGCCAAAATCATGAAGAAGAAAGTTAATACTGTGCAGTAAACAGGAAGGGAAGGAATTAGTACAGATAAGGTTGAGATGAGTATAAATTAAAGGCCTTTTTTATCTTAAGTATATGTTGACTGGGTAAGTGAGCACCCTGGTCCATGGACTTTATGAAATGACCCAGGCCAATGGTTCTTAAAAGAAAAAAAACAAGCATTTAGCATGAAAGACAGGGTATGTAAGAAACAACACATAGCACTGATTAGACAGTTTACCCAGAGAATTACAAAAACAGCATTACTGTATTTAACAAAATGTGAAAACAAATTTACATACAAAGCTTTGTCAAAGGTAATCCCTTAGAAGTTCACATCAGATCAATTATGGAAAGTTTTCATTATAAAGAATAAAAGCAAATAATATGACTAACCATTATCTCTGAAACAATGACATTCATAAGCAGATGGTACATTTTCATTGACTTTGCCCCTAAACTGGGTTGCCCTTTACAGTCTGAGGGATATGCACTTGCCGAATCCTCACGGAATGCCATATTCCATTTCTGCATAGCAAATGAATGCAAAACGTTTTACATATACATTTTTATTCTAAGAACTTTTTTTATAAAAGCTGCAATTGTTTGTGAAGAAAGATATTTGGTGTTATAGCACACATTTTGAAAATGTAATCCTTTATGTACTTTTCCAGTATTTATAAGCTGTGAGACAGTACTTTAACATTTAACAGTTTCAGTGCCATTTTCTAACCAGGTCTTTAGGTGAAACCTGAAACAAGTACATTATTACGCTTTCCAAAGAAAAAAATATCACTGCTTAAAACAGTCATAATAAGTAGGACTGCTGATTCCTTTCATATAAAGAATGTTTAAGAGGAGAGGTAACTGGCAAATCTAAATATTTTGAAGAATGTCCGTTATCTGTCACAAGCACATGTAAAACTGCTTCACTGCCTTTGGTCCCAATGAGTACTGCTTTCTGAACAATTTCCATATCTATATCAGATGGCAACTTCTGTGCTGCTCTATAACTCTTTTATCTCCTTCTTAAGTTCACAGTCTGGTACTCGTATTTGATATACATTCTTCTCATATATGAGCCTCACTCTATAGGTTCATAGGTTCATAGGTTGGTACTAGGCTATTGGCCCTAGGGCCTATACAAGCCTAGCCATAACAATTCCCTGGATATTTCTTCCCACAATATTTACTTCCCTGGACCCCTGTCTAGCAGGGTGACTGACATGATCCCCGGGATGAATTTCCTATCTCCCATCTAATCATCAAGGTTCCTTTTGAAGAGGGCCAAGGAGGAGCTCTGCTTGACATGTATGGGCAGTCTGTTCCAGAGTATCGGGAGTTTCTGGGTCAGGAACCTATCCCTCCAGCATGTTTTGTTCATTGTGATGACAAATTTTAGATCATTGGAGCGTGTGGCTCTGCGGGATTGGGATTTCTTTAAGTGGAGCATGTCCAACATCTCAGGGTTTGACATGGCCTTGTATGTTAAGCAGAGATCACCTCTGAGTAGACGATATACCACAGAGTGTAGCTGGAGTTTTTTTAGACAGTCAGCATATGGCATCTGCTTTAGGCCTGTGATTCTTTTAGTGAGGTATTTATGCAGCCTTTCCAGCTGTTGCAGATGCCTTGTGAGGTACATACCAAAAGGGGCATTATACTCTATAATGGGTCTAATAAGGGATGAGTACAGTGGGACAATGACTTCCTGTTTTCTCGATGAAAAGCCCTTAGTGATGAGGTGTGCCACATAGAAGGATTTCCTGACTGTTGTGGTGACATGGTTATCGAAGGTGAGACCACTGTCCACCTGTGTCCCTAAGTCTCTCATCACACTTTCGATGTTTAGTGTACTGCCACCTATGTGATAATTCATGGGCACATGTTTTTTTGCAAATGGGATAATTATACATTTCTTGGCATTAAGCGTGAACCCATGGATCTGGCACCAGGCATCTGTTTCTGTAAGGCCCTTTTGTAGAATATCCACATCATTTGGGGATTCAATAATGGCTCCCAGTTTGCAGTCATCTGTGAACTTTGTCAGCCAGAGTCCCTTAGTGTTGGCCTGTACTTCAGAGAAGTAGATGCCAAACAAGAGTGGTCCCAGGACTGAACCCTGAGGTACTCCACTTGTCACTTGTCTGGGGTTGGATTTGGAGTCGGCTACTTTTACAGTCTGGGTTCTGTCAGTAAGCCAGTTGGCAACCCATCGAGTGACATAGGGATATATGCCCAGCTTAGTAAGTTTATCTATGATTCCAGAGTGGGGGATGGTATCAAAGGCCTTGGCGAGATCCAGATAGGCTGTGTGGACCACCTTACCCTCGTCCACAGCTCTGGAGACTGAGTCGAAGATGTCAGTCAGGTTCAGGAGACAAGATCGGCCTTTCATGAACCCAAACTGGGTGGGGTCCAGTGTTTGAAGGTTGCCAATGTCTTTGTTTATAAGTTCCATGATAATGCATTCCATGCCCTTGCAGATCAGGCTCATCAGACTGATGGGACGGTGGATCCCCCCTTGTGGAGTGGGATAACTGTAGCTGAGGTGAGGCTATGGTTAAACATGACACTTAGGTGAGGTGCCAGTTCATTTTGTAGTTCATGTAGTACACAGCCTGGGATGTCATTTGGTCCCATGGATGCTGTATTCTTAGCTTTGGAGAGTGTGGAAATCTTTTGGTATTGAGATGGGCCCTTTAGGGGGTGAGAGGGGGGTGAAGTTGGCACTAAAATGATCTGCCAGGATACTGGCAATATCTTTGGAATCAGTATATTTAATGCCATTCTGTTGTAGCTCAGAGCAGATCTGAGCATTGCCATTTAGATTCTTGACATAGCTAAAGAATGCCTTGTGGTTGTCTTTGGAATCCTTGGCAATTTTATTTTCATAACTAGCTTTGGAGGTTTTTATGAGGGATCTCAACTTCTTACTGAGGCTGGTGAGGGAGTTTTTTGCATCCTGGGATTTTCCTCTTTTCTGCAACAGTTTTTTTCCTTCTGTTGTATAGTTTGTTTACAACAGGGGACCACCAGATTGGCTTCCTTTTTTGGAGGAGAGCATCTTGTTTCTATTTGGGATGGCACGATTCATGCACAAGTGAATGTGCTCATACAGTGCCTTAGTGTAGGATTCAGCAGTCAAACTTTCAGATCCCGTCTGCATGGGTGTTGTGAAGTTTGTCACTTCTGACTTCAGTAGCATGTAAGTCACAGATCCAGAGCTGTTAGTGATTGAGATCACAAGGTTCCAAAGATAATCTCCATTTTCAGAGGAAAAACATCTCAACATGGCACTTTTGTCTAAAGAATGCTTCTAACTAATTTTTAAACATATTTTCACTTTCATATCTGGATGAATTTGGCCCATTTTAGATTTCAACCTTTGTGACATAAACACTTCTGCCAGTGAAACCTGCAATCATCTGAGACATAATTTTGCAGCTAAACACAAACAATGACAGTTTTGTTTCCACAGTCTTATTTTTCATTTTCTTCTTCTCTTCTTTGAAAGTCTATACAGCATTTTCTGCATGATCAATAGATGAAACATATAATGGAGTGGACAGTATGCAAATTATATTCACCATTACAAAGACTGCAAATTCTGCCTCAGGGAAACAAGATCCATTATTAGACACCTGCTCTGCTGAAACATTATATGCAATGAAACTTTGTCTTGCTTTTTCAAAGGTTGCAAGAAAAGCAGCATGCATTGCATATATATTTATATCTGCTCTGAATACTCTCTAAACCAAAAATATTTTTCCATGAAATAAGCCAGCATTTTCCATATCATGGCTTCTCATCTGTGCAAAAGTACATTCAGTGGTGTATTTCAGTTTGTTTGATATACATTACGTATCCTTACTTCCTTTGCTACATTGTTATCTATGACAGGCCACCATGCATAGGATATGGCTAAACCTGTCATTCTGGTCTGTCTAATATGAGCTTGTTGTAACAGTTTCTGTATTACAGAATGCTATCATAAAGGGATTATGACTGTCAATTCCCTCAGTACACAACAATCAGTGACACCTCATGCAGGTTTTTGCTTAGTTATTAAAGGCAGACTTTAAAACATATTCTTACACTTGTGACAGAATTACATCTTTTGTAATATTAGTGTACTATCTAGGATATCTAACATCAGCACTTGGCCACATATATTCAAATCAGCATGCTTTTCTGGAATAGGTGGCCAACTCCATGCATTATCATTAGCATGACACTTGTCTCATCAGTAGATACTATTATAATCTAAAACTGGAAGTAGCCATGCCCAATATTATTTTGTTGGTACACTCATTTGTGGAACAAGTTGATCTTCATTAAACAAAGTAATCAGTAATTTGTGGTCCAAGCATATGCCAAAAACAAAACCTTGGAGACATTCATAAAATCTTGGATTCCAAGAATTCTAGGTAATCATTCTTTATCCAGTTTTGAATACTTTTGCTTGGCAGTCTTCGGTGTGCAAGGCATGATACCATTGAGTTTTTCACTGCTATCATGTATTGTGAAATCACATTTACACCACTATGTGAAATATCATAAAAGAAGACCAGAGTCTCTATCAGCTAACTAAAAAAAAGATCATCAGTAGATTATATAAGTTTCTGACTTTTGCAATGCCATTTCATGGTCTTTTCCTAAGCTCCATTTTATACCTTTGCATAGAAAGTGATGCAAAATATTTAACAAGGTGATAACCTATTAAAATAATAAATTAAGCTCTAATATACTTTCAACGTAATATTTTTAGGAGAAATAGCTTCCAAAATGGCTTTTACTTTGTATTTACAGGGCATAAATTCTGTATCTGTTACATGCTCCAAGTACTTCTGTTGCAAAGAATCTCCTTTCATTAATCTTAAGATACAAACCTGCATCTTCATATGTTCTGAAAACCATTTCTAGGTTCTGAAAATGTTCTTGTACAGTGTTTTACTACTAACTAGATATTCAACTAAATTTTAAAATGTAATAGACCTTGTATACATTTCGGTAGTACTCTGAAATACAGTAGATAAATGTGGTACTTCAAAAGGTAAAGGAGTTTATGGAAACATATCTTTATGAGTGCTTGGAGAATGGACAACCTGTACATCACCAGTCTGACTGGAGAATGAATGTTCTCCAGCAGGGTGTTAATGTACCGCTAATACCTGCTGAAAAAGGAGTCTGCTGTTTCAAGGCAGCATATTAAGCTGTCATGGAGCTTGGACTGTAATGGAGATAACATCCGCCATTATTTTATGCTCACTAATACCAAACAACAGCAGCCAAATACACAAAACAACCAAATACAACAAAAGCAAGCCGAATACTAAAATGCATGGGGTGTATTTAGAATAATTTATTGTTGAGCGCTTTCGTCTATAAAATGTAAGACTTCATCAGAACAATTTTAAAAGCAACCAAAATCATTATATAGCTTCATAAGGTGTTACATGATCTAAATTACACAAACATAATCAAGATAATCCACATGTAAAAAGTTTTTAAAATCATACCACACAAATTCTTAATATAAAACACAAAATGCATATAGAGAAATATATAAACAAAGTTCATATCACTGGATATATATATATATATATATATATATATATATATATATATGTAAAAGTATGAATGTATAAACATATATATATATATATATATATATATATATATATATATATATTTATATACATATGTAAAAGTATGACTCTATAAAGATATCTGGACTGGAAAAGGCTATCATTTAAGCTCCACAGCTAGGGCTTCACTGCTCACATTTTTAAAATGTTGGAAATAGAAATATTGTCATTTGAGACCAAGGGAGAAGCAGCATCTAATTTTAGCAGCCAGTAAAGCTCCCTGTATTCAGCCCTGGTCTCCCATGGTCCACCACGTATATCCTTTATGACCTGATCCAAAATAAAAAAAAAAAACTTACAACAGCTACTAGTACAGACTTTCATGTGTCTATACAAGGCATTAGTGTCTGCACAATGTCATACTTGTATTCATATACACACTTTTTCCAGGTGTGTTCAGTTTTACCTATGTAAAAACTGAAGCAGGCTTGACAAGCCAAATGGACTACCCCTTTACTATTATAATTATAGTAATTCCTAGACTTAATTTTCATCCCTCTAACTTCCAGATAGACATGCTCTGTATTATACATAAATTTGTGTTGATGGCAAGCTTCACACTTAAAAGCACTAGATCTTCTGGAAATATGGGGACCATTACCCCGTATGTTTTTCTCCAAAATTCCTTTGGTGTTACAGTTACATTTTCTCAGAAATCATGATTTGATGTTGTTAATCTTCATTCTATCCTCAATGAATGGGTTCAGATCCAGTTCATTGGATCTGATTCTGCCAATGCTAAAGCTTGCAGCCACCAAATCTCTCCAACTTCTCGCTTACCCACAATGCACCCTCCCAATTACCTCAAATCTTGTTTGCGGCCTACCAGTTTCTCTCGAGCTGTATTGGTTAAATAAAGTTTTTCTTCAGAATTCCTTCCATTAAACAGTTTTCTTAGCTTAACTTTTATTTTTTAGTCTTTAGTGTTTGTGTTTAGCATCTCTGCTCTTTATTCTCCCTTGCCCTTACAACTTTGTTATATTTCCGACATACCATTGTTGGCATTTCCTTGCCTCACTTTCAATTCAGCTGTCTTTACAGTGTTGTAATTCTTTCCTCTTGTATTGCTACTGCTGTCTTCCAGCTTCTTTTCATATTTGGTGCTGCTAGATACTATCATTAGTATCTCCCTGCCCTTATGACCTGGTCGTATTTCTTCATACCATTGGTGGTATTCCTCTGTTTTTCTTCTTCCATCCTGTTTAAAAAAAAACATAGTGGCTTACTATTCTGGATTGTCTTTATCTTAAGAATTTTCACATTTCGTTATAGTTGACATATATTGCACAATGACTGACAAATCTGTGGGTTTCAAGAAGTGCTCCAAATGTGGGCATAAGTTGTCTGTCTCGGATGCACGCTCACTTTGTGTGCACTGCTTGGGCCCATTACACTTATAGGAAGATTGCTCGATTTGCCACAGATTTAATCTGTGAGCTTTAACAGAACATAAACATAAGTTGATATTAAAAGGCTACTCCCTTCCTCTTTTGGAGAAGCCATATCCCAGTCTCCAAAGTCGAAGCCTTCCACCTCATTAAAATCTTCCTCAAACTCTTCACAGAAAAGAAATGCTAAACATCTGGTCTCAATCTTGGATCAGAAAAAAATGAGCATTCAGGATCTGACTGCTCTTTCCGATCCTATAAACTTCCAAAGTGACTATTACAGATCCAAAACAATCCAAGTCAGATCAGACAAAATCATCGGATCAGGCACAACCTTTGGAGACTCTATATTGTCCTATTACTAGATATTCCTCGTTGGTTGACTCAGTAGATGACAAGCTTCCATTACCTTTTTTTTTTTTTTTTTTTTTTTGCAGAGACCAGCATCCTCTTCCACTTACTCTATTCATTCTTCCAGAAGCCTCACAGAAGAAGATGTGGAGAGAGTGGTGAGGAAGATCCTCTTGGCACAGGGGCAGATATATTTTCCCTCGGCGCCTACCCCTCTGGATCAGGTTAACTGACCTTCCACCATACCACACCTGCAAGTTCTTCCTCTGACACCATTTATTGTCTTAGAGTTTCAGGATCCCAGTTGTCCATATCTGTCAGTCTCAGATCCTTCAGATCCTACATCATCTCTGAAACCTCCAATCTTTTCAGATCTGGAGAGCTTTCGGAGCCAAAGCTTGACTGCTGGGTCCAGTGTACAGAATTTGACTCTGAAGTTTTTGGAGCCATCTCTGTTCCTCAGCACCTTTGCACTGGACAGTTTGGCTCCAGGTTCCTCCTCAGGGGTGATGCCAATGGATCAGAGAGAGGGGTTGATTCAGAAACTTGGTTTCTTGGATCAGAACTCTCTCTGGATCCTTTGAGCTCTGCCTTCAAGGCTGCGAAGAGAGTGTTCATTGCCTCGGCAGTCCTGGTGGAACCTTCCCCCTCGGATCCTACCTATTCCACCATGATGCGCCAGCACCTGGAGCCTCAACATCTTTCTCTGTGGAGACTTTCTGTACTGAAACCTCAGGTTCCCTTGCAGGAAATTTTGATTTCCACTTCTGAAACTTCCCCAGAACATCCCACTGAGGAAGTACCCTGGAAAAGTCATGCAAGAGGAAGCACTTAGACTCTCCACAGGAGTCAGTCAATGAAAACACAGATTTTGATGGGCACAAATGGTCCCCATGGTCACCTCTTGAAGATGTTCCCTTTGGGGACATCCTAGAAATCCTGAAACAGAGAGGTGGCTGGACATCCCCCAACTGTATGCCAGAGGAATCCATTCTCCTGGAGGCTTTTGGTACAGGCCTCTCTACTTTCTGGGTGACTCCACCCACTGATGAACTCATTGACATGATCTCTAAGTGGGCATGGAAGAAGTCTGACTCCACAGAGCCCATACCTCGGAGACTGGATAGGATAATGGCACCACCTGTGGACAGACAGTTTTGGGAGAAAGCTGTTCCAGTTGCTGACATGGTCATTGTGGTGGCCACAGAGAAGGAACTAGCCAACAAGAGTTCCACTGTCCATCCCCCCCAACAGGGAGTCATGGGTGATGGACAGACTAGGGAAGCATGACTTTGCTTCAGTGATCTTTCCCTTGCAGTTGCTGAACTATCTGGCACATATTTGTTAGACTTCAGAGAGAGTTGACCAAGGAATTTTTCAAATGCTCTCTCAGGAACCATCTCTGCAGAGGTTAAAAATTTGGTAACTTCTCAGTTGGCAGCCCTACAGTCAATACCCAATAGTTCCATGAGGTTGATTTTCAACATAGTGGAAGGAACCTCAAGAGCTGCGGGTTCAGGCATTTCCATGAGAAGGCATGCCTGGCTGCCCTTATGTGAGTTTGCAGAGCCATTTAAGTCCAATTTTGTCAATGCTCCCTTTGATGGAAATACCCTTTTTGGTCCTAAAGTGAAAGAAATGTTGTTCTGGTGTGAGAAAGATGGAAAGAGCTTGTCTGCCATGGGCATACGTTTTGCCCCCCCCCCCCAAGATCCTTCTCCAGGAATTATCAGAGTGGCCAGAAAATGTAGTTCAAAAAGTCCAAAGGTCCATTCCATGACACACGTATAGGAAGTGCCCTCAGAGAAAGAGGGGGGAACTCCAACAGATGTCATCACCCTCGTGGCAGAGGTCGCCTGCAAAACCAGGTTTCATGAGAAACTTTTTTTTGATAAACCCTACCAGTGTTCCTGAATGGAGGCCCGACTGTCCACCTCTGGAAATAGTCAGGGGATGGTTATCCATGCACCAGAGAGCCTGGCTAGAATTAACAAAAGATACTTGGGTGCAGAGGATTATAGCCAAAGGTTATATAACACCATTTTCCCTACCACCTCCAATTCCCAGGAAAAATCCCCAATGTTCCACCCAGTCAGAGGGATCAAGCAGCAATTCAAATTTGAAATCTGCTAGAAAAAAGAGCCATCCAACAGGTCCCACCCAACCAGATAGGATCCGGAATTTACTCAAGGTTCCTTTTAGTGCCAAAAAAGATGGGATTGAAGACCAATTTTGGATCTCACAAATCTAAACAAATCTGTTCAATGAACCAAGTTCCGGATGGTCACAGTTCAGTCTAGTCTCCCTTTTCTGGGCAAAGATGACTGAATGTGCTTGATAGATCTTCAGGATGCCTACTATCACATAAAGATGAACAGATGATCCAGAAAGTACCTACACTTCCAGCTAGGGGCCAGTCACTACCAGTTCAGAGTACTGCTCTTTGGACTCAACACAGCCCACAGGGTGTTCACCAAATGCATGGCAATAGTAGTTGTTTACCTCAGCTTGCAGGGATTCTGGGTGTTTCCCCGACCTGGATGACCAGCTCATTACCGCTCTGACCAGGCATCAGCTCATACATGCAAGAGATCAGGTTCTCCATGCCTGTGTTCTCCTAGGAATAACCATAAACTACAGCAAATCACAGCTTCAACCAGCTTAGACATTGGAATTTATTGGAGTACTGCTCAACACAAAAACTGATATTGCTTCCCTTCCACTATACCGACAGGTCAAGATGGCTGTAGACAACACATCAATCTCAGTCTGCACAGTTCTCCATACTCTAGGCCTCATGGTGGCAGCGATAACCTTACTTCCATTGGCCAGGTTTTACATGCGGCTCCTACAGTGGATGTTGGCTACTCAGTGGTCAATCAGTCAATGCCATATCAGATAAAAATTACCACCACTTGCAGAAGAGATCTCTATTGGTGGATCTAGTCCGATCAACTGCTCCATGGCCATCCTCTCATTTTCCAACAGCCCAAGGCCATAGTGACCATGGATGCTTCCCAGATGGGGGGGGGGCATTATATAGAGAAGGCATTCCAGGGTACTTGGTCCCCCGAAGAGGCTAATTTGCATATATATGTCCTAGAGATGAAAGCAGTGCTCTTGGCATTGCAAGCTTTTCAAGATGTTCTTCCCTCTGGGACGATTGCGATTCAAATGGACAACATATCAGTCATCTGGTACATCAGTAAACAGGGGGGAACCAAATCTTACCCATTGTGTTGAGAAACACTCAGGGTCTGGCAGTAGATGATCTCTTCTGACCACTTTCTTTTAGCAACACACATTCCAGGGAGATCCAACGTGATTGCGGACAAACTGAGCAGGTGCATACTTTTTCCACATGAGTGATCCCTCAAACAAGAAAGTGACGGACGAGATATTCCATCAATGGGGCCAGCCATGCTGTCATCTTTTTACCTCTCCCCTAAACAGCAAGTGCAGCAACTACTTTGCCCTATTTCCCCCACAAGGACAGTCACCGAGGGATGCACTACTTCACAACTGCTCCCCAGTCTTCTTTATGCCACCAACCCCTTTGATTCCAAAATTTCTACAGAAATGTGTCAGGTTGAAGATCACAGTGATCCTCATTGCCCCTATTGGCCTCGACAAATTTGGTTTCCCTTCCTATGACCTCACCTGGTTATACCACCATGGAACCTAGATCCAGCTCCGGATCTCTTATCTTGCCCAATGGGCATGTCACACCAGGATATATCAAACCTCAAGCTGACTGCTTGGCTTCTTCAGTTCCCTTAGTAGCCAGAAAATCTATGCTGACATCACCTATCTGATGTATAATTCTGTCTTCCCATAAACCATCGACAAGGAAAACATATTCAAGTAAATGGAAATGTTTTGCCATTTGAGCTCAGCAGCATAAACTTGACCACTTTTCAGCCTCCATTAATCACACTTTAGATTTTCTTGCTCACCTTTTTCAAAATGGTGCTAGTACCTCAACCATTATGGTACAGCTAGCAGCAATTTCAAATTACCATACAGGATTGAATGGAGCACTCATAGCTTCTAAAGCCTCCTTTTAAAGACCCTATACCTCCATGGGACCTGAATTTGATGTTTCAGTCTCTCACACAACTACCCTTTGAACCAACAGCTACATGTGACCTTAAATATCTTTCATGAAAGACTATGTTCTTGGTTGCCATCACTTCCGCAAAAAGAATTTCTGAGATCCAAGCACTATCTTCTAAACCTTCTTATTTGGTTTTCTACAAAGATAGAGTGACCTTACGTACCAACTTGTCCTTTCTTCCAAAGGTGGTGTCAGAATCTAACATCAACAGTACTATCAATTTGCCAGTGGTTTTCCTAAGTTTACCAACAAAGGAGAATATATCTTACATCTACTGGATGTTCACTGACTATTGCGATTCTATCTGCATAGAACTGAAGAAATCAGAAAAGCGGACCAACTACTAGTTTCCTTCTCTGGACCAATGTTGGAAAAATTGATTACCAAAGTTACTCTATCAAAGTGGTTGACAAATTGCATCTCCTTTTTCTATGTTAAATTGGGCATTTCTCTTACACACCCTTCGAAAGCACACTCCACTAGATCCATGGCTACTTCCATGGTTTTTCAATCTAGGATGTCTATGAATGATATTTATGCAGCAGCAACTTGGGCTACTCCACATACTTTTATCAGTCATTACAAGTTACATCTGGTCTCCAGAGTTAGGGCATCATTTACTTCTATGGTGCTCAGGAATATTCTTCCATGTGTCCACCCTGGATGCAAGTAACTAGGGATGCTGTCCCATTCATTGAGGATAGAGGAACAAGTATTTACCTGGTCTCTAAATAGGTATTTTTGTATGTATATATAACTCTAGATATGGTGTTCCATAATTCTCTTCATCTTTCTACACTAATATTGCAGCAAACAAGATCTGAGGTAATTGGGAGGGTGCATTGTGGGTAAGGGAGAAGCTTGAGAGATCTGGTTGCTGCGAGCTTTAGCATCGGCCAAGTCAAATCTGACAGATCATATCCGAATCCATTCATTGAGGAAGAATGAAGATCAACAGCGCAGATGGAACATTATTGGAAAGTACATAACTTATTTTTTTTCAAATATATATTTGTTAACTTCAGGAAATCATGGGAGCATATCCCAATGTTTCATAACAATACCTTTGATACTCTTAATATCAATATTGTACTGAAGCACAAAGCCATCACTAAAAGAATTTAAAACTGAAGTTTACTTCATTTATGGGACCCAACGTGGTCCTCTCTCCCATAATAGGCTTCAATTTGTTGCCCCATTCCTTGATAATTTCCTCACTCACTTTAGTGACCAAACTAGTGGGACAACCCCTTTCCAAAAACAAATTACTTACAAATGCTATTTTGTCCTTAAACCAACTGAGGTTATATGTCACCCTGGACACTCTAGTAATTTGGCCCCTAATAATACTCCTTTTTTGATGGAAAGGCTTTTCACTCAAAAAATGGAGGTACATATAAGGAAATGTTTATTTATAATGTATCCTGGAATGAAAGCTACATATAGCCTTATCCTTATAAAGCCCCATATCCAGATAATTCACAGAATCCTCTGAAACTAGGTAGGTAAACCTTAAAAAATGTGGTGTGCTGAATGTAATCAAGGAACTCCTTTAAGTTATCCATAGAATCCTTCCACAAAATACAGATATTATTCAAATAATGTGAATACATACTCTAGCTAGAAGCAAAGTCAGAATTAAATATGAAATTCTTTTCCCAAATATATGATATCATATTGGCATAAATGACAAGGCCATTGACTTGTTTATAGTATTCACCATTAAAACCCAAGAAAGTGTTGCTAAGGACCACATCCATAAAATCTTGGTCACTTCCTTAATAGTCAAAAAAACGCAATCCAGGAGATCCTCATCAAACCAGTCTAACCACACAGTGTGGGGAATACTTGAAAAAAGGTTGAAAACGTCAATAGTTACAAAGATCATATTATTGTGATATATACTGGGGCTGAGTTTTCTTATAAAAATTACCAAGAATCTCTCAAAATATAGCTATGTTGAACCAAAAAAGGTTTTAATTTGTAGTCTATGCATACCCCCCCCCCCATAGGGAGAATTTTAGATCCACTCACGGCCACTATTAGGAACAAAACCAGAATCTGGGTGTCATTCATGTATAGAAAATCAAAAAGTTGTTGATCAATGACTCCTTGCAGTAAATGGGCCCTAAGGAAAAAAATCAGTCTTAGCATATCTAATATTAATTTAATTTTCTGACACCATGGAGTATTTATTATCCATACTCAAAATATCCTGCATATGGGACTCATAATTGAAAGAGTCCATAATAACAATTTCCCCTGCCCTTGTCGGGCTTCATAATTATCAAAGATTTATTCCCAGAAAGCCTAGGTAATAGTGATTTTCCCCTCACTCAAGTTACTGAGAAAAAAACTTTTGCTCTTGATGAGTTCACATAGGTCCTTCTGGACCAGTTCTTCAAAAACTTGTAAAGTTGGATTTAAAGGGGGATAAAATAAACTTTTTTATTTAACATTTGTTTACTGGGAAAGTCCAACTTGGAATAAAGCTAATTTTCAGCGTAGACCCGGGTAGAAAAGCTCCAGATGCATATCTTTGTAAAGTGGGAGGAAACCTGAGTACCAGGAGAAAACCCATATGAATGCAGGGAGGACATGCAGACTCTGCACAGAAGGCACTCTAGCCAAGAATCAAACCGGAGAATCTCTTGCTGTGAGGCGACAATGCTACTGCTGTACCACTGTGTTTTTTCTTAATAAAACCTTCATGTTGACTTATCTGAGTATTTTTAAAACATAATACCAAAATTAAATTTTCCCAAAAATAATGCAACTTTAATCAAAACATCAGGAATAGCAGCCCATCTGGAAGGAATAAATTGGAATCCCTTTATAAACAAACCAAAAAAACAAAAAAATGACTGTCAGTCCATATGTGATTATAATTAAAAATATAAAAGGTATCACAGGTGTGTAATAATCCTTTAATGTTTTATTTAACTTCATTTAAATCTTTCTTAGGTCTCTCACTCTTCCCTTTGATAGTCTTTCTCTGGGGGCCATGTAGTTGTGTCTGGTGTCCCGGGCTGAAGCCTAGGTTTCTGCTATTCGTGCTGACTGTCTTAAAGGAGGGAAATCCAAAGGGTGGTCTTCAAGTCATGGTATAGTCAGGAAGACATAATACTGGTAATATCATCCAGTTGGATGCACCAGTCAAATTAGGATGATTAAAGGTATTGCCAGTAGATCGAGCAAGTGGAAAAGCTTGCCTCTCATTGTACTCCTTCCAGTCTCTCATACTCCTTCTAGTCTCTCTCTGTTGTTTAGCTAATTTTCTTTTCTTAATGTCTCCGCACTTAATATCCACATCCCAGATAGATAAATACTGAAAAAAACAGAAAGAAAGTAAACTGAAAAGCAAAAGAATAACATAGAGAGAGAGAGAGAGAGAGAGAGAGAGAGAGAGAGAGAGAGAGTAGACCAAAAAGATTGTTTATCATATTTATTTGTTAATTATTCACCAGGGAATTTTTATATATCTTGTTTACTATGTTGTCCACAGGAATATTAAGTTCCAGCAAAAATATAACATCTGGAGTTGCAAGAAATATAAATAACTTTCACAGTGTTACATGGTAGTACATAAATAATATGTAAGTGGTAGTAGATATTTATTGTATTTTATATTATTTGTGAATTTATTAACGGGGGAGCACCGATCTCGTATTTCTCAAGATTGCATCCCTGCACATTAAACACTGAAATGAATAACCAAACTATTGAACATTAAAGGGACTTGGATAGGTGCATTTAAAATCACTAAATGCTGTTTTTAGTGCATCAGTCATTTATAATACAGGTGCCTAATTACCTGACAAGGCAACAGTGTTCACTTGCCATACGTAAACAAAAAACAGAGCAATCAATTGTATGCATATACAAATCTCATCTCTATAGTGATTGAATAGTGATGTTTCCACTTAAGCTGAAATAAAGTAAATTTCTGAAGAATAAAGTGGAATCCAGCACAGTATGGTCTCTCAAGAAAATGCAGTAATACTAAACTGCTAGATTTTTTTCTGAGTAAGTAATTATGGTGGTATAAGGAATGGATGGAAGACTGATGAAATTTCAAGAATATTTAACCACACTACAGAAGTACTTTCCTTACTATTTCATATTAATAAAGAGAAAATTTTTAGACATATAACTATTTATAAGACAACAGATCTGTTACAAACTAGTATTATATATAGTGTAACAGAGTGGTGTGTCTCACGCTATTCTAATGCATTGCGATGATATGTTCTGTATAATCTGTTCATGTGTGATAGATACCCTTTTAAAGGGGAACACAAAGAATCACTGACAATTAAGTAAGGTGTCAGCAAACAATTTGGATAACCCCAATCAGACATCAGGGATATCTGCAGGAGTCTGGCAGTATGAAGACAGAACTGAAGGCCCAGAGCATAGGTTCTGGATAATAGACATTTTACTAGTGGTTGTATACCAGTGTAAGACCTAGTGTCTTATTATCTGTAAGTAAACTAGAACCAGAACCTTTAGAGTGACTTTATTTTTACTCATAACCTGAACTGTTAAAGTTATTGCTCAAACGTTTTGTCAGGCCACAGATACTACTTCCTTATTGCTTTACATTCTGTAAAATAAGACTGGTTTTATACCCAAAACTCATGTGTAAGATGCTTAATATTCAAGTTTTTATAAGTGTACAAATATGCACACACACACACACACACACACACACACACACACACACACACACACACACACATATATAATATATGTATATGTGTATATAGGTTTACTATCTGTATTCTGAATCTGTTTTGGTTGACCATTTAAAATGTCAACCCATAATGCTGAATCCAGAATGCTGAAAAGTAAACCAAGGCAAAAATGAATACATCGGCAACCATGGTTTAATGTATTCGACATAACAGGAGGTGACGTCACTTAACCTCCTGCTATACACATTAACATATTGTTACAGTCAAAAGTCAATGGTACGTTAATTCTACTATTTTGCAGAGGGGCTCTGCCCCCTGTACCCCCATACCCCCTACACATTAAATATACCAACTCCGAGATCGCACTACAGTGAGGAAATGGGCTAATTCCATGTTACTCACTGAACCGAGATCTCCCTGCACAATGTCGAACCCAAATACTCAAACTGCACTACCCATTTGCTGTAGTGTACTTGATACATTTTGGTTCAACATTCTGCTGACTTGAAAAATGCAATTTGATCACATCATGGTTGACCGATGCAGTTTCAAGGTTTTCAGTGTAAACCATGTGTGTGTATATATATATATATATATATATATATATATATATATATATATGTGTATATATATATATATATATATATATATATATATGTGTATATATATATTGTTAGGAAAATGTATAACTGCAATGCAATATGTAGGCTTAGTGTATTGAAATATATAACTGAAATATGCAGGTTTAGTGCATTAAGGGTTAAAAGGAGTTAATACATTTATTCTGCTTATTCTGTGTGAAAATATGCAGCTGCTAGAAGCTCTGAAAAAAGAACAATGGATGTCTGTAAATCCACCATGGTCAGCAGAATGTGTATTGAGGCCAGGACTGTACCTTGAATGTATCATATCAGAACTAGAGAAAAAATTGTGAGAAATTAAGGAAAGCTGAAACAAGCCCAAGGCCAGGTTGTTTTTCTCAAATATGTTTTTGCAAGACAGCAATTATCTGACCATGTCAGCAGCAAATCTAATAATAGCATCTTTCTGTGAACTTGCAGAAAACTGTATAAAAACTGCAGGCTGAACTATGGAAAATCAGACAAACCTTGTACCTACATGCTTTGTCTCCTTGCTGCAAGTAATAAAGGGTGCCTTGCTTGAACCTAACGTGCATTGATCTTTGTGTTTTCTTTTACAGATTGGTCCTTCGGACCGGAAACCCTCTCTTCACCTCGGATCAGATGGCCAGGTGGCTGAAACCGTACAGGGAAGAAACCAAATCGGTTCTTCTTATATGTAAAGTCCTTCGACTGAATTGTCATCAAAAGAGGCCAGCCACTTTCTGATCTGTGACTGAAGGACGGGTTTTCCGCGAATCGTCGATTAATCACATGGGCTCAGGTAAGGTGAATCTACTTTTTTTTCTGTTTCAGGATCAGGGACTAGATGTGTATTGTTTTTTGTCAGATTGTATTTTTCTTACAGTCAGGGATAGGAAAGGTACTGTCTTGTCATAGATCAGGAAAAACAGAATAAGTAGACTTTAGGCAGTCATTCTGAAGAGACTATAACAAAATCCGTGGTACACGTTAAAACTAGAGAATCAAGGTGAAGTTATGTAACAATCAAAGGTAAAGGAAAATGGGTAATAACTGTACAAAAACACCCCGAGACCCACCGTTAACGGAAGATGCAAAATATATGCAGTCACAGCGCGCAGACGTTAGATACTTTTCAAAATGGGTTATTAAATATGTATTTGATGGAAAATTAGAAAAAAAACCTCACTCATCAAACTTATTAAACAACTTAAAACTGATTCTAAAGGTCAGGTAAAAAAGCAACGACAGTTAGGAATTCCCCAGGCACACAGGTGGCTGGAGGAAGTAAACCATAGGGACCAAAAGAACAAGGATTCAAAGACACTGTTTTCAGATAGGGAGGATAACAACCTAGTAATAGCATCAGCACCTCCGCCTCCCCCTTCCTTACCAGAATATGGTGCGAGTAGACAAGTTGATCCACCCCCACTATATCCTGTGGTCACTGGGGATAGGGACGCTATAAAACTGAAACTAGCTAAAATAAGGGATCCCATTGAAACTAGGTCCCGAACAAAAGCAGGTGATCGAGAGTCGTGGCAGAAATCTAAAGACACACAACCTGTGGGAGAAGAAGAAGAAGAGGAAATATGTCCACTCATAGAAGTACCGAACCCTCAGGCAGGGCAGGATAATCAGGATCCAACCATCTTAGTATATAGACACTGGAATCTGGAAGCTATCCGGAAAGCAACAGAAGAGATTCCCCATCCGAAAATTAATTTTAGAAAATTTTCAGATGATTTACAAGGAATGAGGCTAAGTTATCATTTAAACGGGGAAGAAATAGAAAGGGTAGTTCGACAAATTGTAGGGCCAGATTGGTACATGATGTGTGGCAATTGGAATCCATGTGATGCTGAACAAAAACCCCTTCCTCATAGCAGTGCAGATTTAGACGCTAGAGTAAAAGGACTTACAGACCGAATCTCTGAAAAATGGAAACCTAGGGCAGACTGGACGTGCATTAATCAATGCATCCAACAGGAGAGTGAGACAGTTGACCGATATTTCGCTAGGCTGCTGGAATGTTTTAACAACCACTGTGGGATGCAGGTCCCCGAAGACCAAAAACAAGATTCCCCATATGAACAGCAGTTGAAAAATGCATTTTTAAAAGGTAGTAGTGCACCTATAAGCAGTTTTATTACAAAACATATGGTTGATCATCGAACTAGCAAGCTACAATCACTACTCGAATATGCTAGGCATGCTGAAAGGCATTTCAATAGCAAAAAGAAAAAGAAGGCTCAAGTATTTTCTATATAGGACAGAGCAGAAGTTTATGTAGTACACCCTGGGAAGAAGGGCAGGAAAAATGCACAGGGAGGTAGGCAGTCTGATCAATGATCAGAAGACTTTGAAGGACGTAAAGAAAGGGGTGAATGTTTCAAATGTGGTAAAAAGGGACATTTGGCAAGGGATTGCAGGAA
Organism: Protopterus annectens; assembly: GCF_019279795.1. Lineage (NCBI taxonomy): Eukaryota > Metazoa > Chordata > Ceratodontiformes > Protopteridae > Protopterus > Protopterus annectens. The sequence goes on from NC_056736.1 coordinate 525,625,913, forward strand.
AAATAAGAAAGCAACAACGGAAGACAAGGAAGGTGAAGACTGACTATATGATAGTCAGGAATCATTAGAAGGGGCTAGTGCAGAAAGGACAAATGAGAATATGAAAAGGGAAATAGAGGAAGTACAGGGAATTGATGATGGTGAAGTAGAAGATGAAGTACTAGACTTGGCTTTATTGAGCTTGGAGCTCTACTTAGCAGATACTAAACCAGAAGTTATACTTTCAGTGGAAGGCAGGGAAGTCAAATTTTTGTGTGACTCAGGGGCATCACGAACCCTGATGCACCCCTCCAAATTGCCAGAAAACTCAGAATCATCCGACTACATATTAGTCAAAGCAGCTAATGGGCAGCTATATCGGGAGACCTCTCCCGCAATATTACAATAACTTATCCTGTTTCGGGATTGACACAGAAAAGTAAGATATTAGTTTCTGCAAAGTGCCCAGTGAATCTCTTGGGCAGGGATCTCATGCAGTTATTTGGCATAGCAGTAGTCCCAACCTTGCAGGGAATGGAAGTACAGTGACAAACTGACACCTTTACGGTGCAATAAGGTGGTGAAATATTTTATTGGTATAGTCAGGACTTGGTCACAACTGGTTCATGGTCTGTGACCAAGGAGCTGATGAACGTAGCCATCAGTAAGTTTCCCTCCCTCGACATTGATAAGCAACACCTGTTACATTGTACCCTATATTTTTGTAATACACCAGGACACGATAAGGAATACGAAGAAAGATTATTTAAGAATCATACAAATAGATTGGTACTGCGTAACCTGTACTGGGACACAGAAGAGAATAGTGTAGTCACCTGTTCGCTGCCCCAGGAATTTTTAACACTTTATAAATTTAATCGATTACCACATGTTAGCTTGACCAAGAATAAAAATATACAGTGGGCAGACCTAGGGGAGAAAGCCACAAGATTGGAGAAACAAACAGAACTGGAACTGTCAGGACAGGGAATACAAGTACAGAAATTGAATTGGGTGACACAGACCAACCCAGCTGTGCACCTGCATTCTCTTGAAGACAGCTGATGGATGCTCCTACTGAAGGAGGAAGAAATGCCTTGCGAGATATACCAGAGACTCTCTGGTCAACAGGGAAATCAGATGTAGGACTTATCCGTACGGCAGGGCTAGTTAATATCACATCAAAATCAGCATTTTGACCACAGAAAAGACAAGACCCCTTAAGGAAAGATGCAGAGGCAGGGATAAAACCTATTATAGCAGCATTACTTAAGGGAGGGGTGTTAGTGGAATCTCCCGATTCTCCGTGTAATACACCTCTATTTCCAGTTAAAAAAGCCAATGGAGAATGGCGTATAGTCCAGGATTTGCAAGCTGTGAATGACGCAGTAGTACCAAGGGCGCCTACAGTGCCAGATCCACACACTCTGTTAAATAACTTAAAACCTCAACAAAAATATTTTTCTGTGGTGGATATTAGTAATGCATTCTTTTCAATACAGATACACCCAGATAGCAAGTATTGGTTTACATTTACATTTCAGGGAAAAAGATACACATATACGCAACTACCACAGGGATATTGTGAGAGCCCTATGATATTCTCACAAGAAATGTCAAGTAACTTGGCAGGGTTTAATCCACCAAAGGGTAGTCAGGTCTTACTTTATGTTGATGACATTTTGTTGGCGGCCCCCACCCTGCAGGATTGTAGGGAAGATACAGTAACACTTCTACGATTTCTAGCCGCTGAGGGACATAAAGTAAACAAAGATAAGCTGCAGCTCTGGAGAAAACAGGTTAAGTACCTAGGATATGTGATATCCAAGGAAGGTAGAACTCTAGATGAAGACAGAAAAGTGGCAATCTTGCAGGCACCAAAACCCACCACCAAGAAGGAAATGATGTCCTTCTTGGGAACGACTAATTTCTGTCGAAGCTGGATTCCAAACTATGCCTTGGAAACTGCACCCCTAACTGATCTTATATATAAGAAGCCTATGGCAGCGCAGGAGTTGTTACAATGGACATCAGAGGCAGAATCTGCCTTTTGTAAACTGAAACAATTAATAGCATCCTCTCTTGTTCTGGGATTATGAAATTATCATAAACGATTTTTCCAGACTGTAGATTGCAAGCAGGGTTATATGACATCAGTACTACCACAACAACATGGGGATAAGCAACGCCCCATTGCTTACTATTCATCACAATTAGACCCAGTGGCACGGTCCTTACCCCACTGTGTGCAGGCAGAAGTTGCAGCAGCGATTGCAGTGCAAGCTTCAGCCTCAGTAGTCTTGTTCCACCCCCTCACTCTGAGGGTACCCCACGCAGTCGTGATTATTTTGCTACAAGAAAAGGTGGCATATCTTTCCCCTGCTAGGCATCTCTCCTGCATGACTATATTGTTGAGCCAACCTCATATGAAAATTGAACGATGCATGACTTTGAACCCTTCTACTCTGCTCCCGACCCCTGCAGACGGCACACCGCATCACTGCCTGCAGGTAATCGAGCAAAAGACATTACCTAGAAAAGATCTCACAGATGTCCCCTTGGAGGATGCTGAGGTGACATACTACGTGGATGGCTCGTGCAAAATGGGTCCTGCAGGACATAACCTAGTAGGATATGCAGTAGTCTCTGATACTGAGGTTGTAGAAGCAAAATCCTTACCACACAATTTATCTGCACAGGTAGAAGAATTGATTTCCCTGACACGGGCATGCACCTTAGCAAGGGGTAAATGTGTAAACATTTTTACTGATAGCCAGTACGCTTTTTCCACTGTACATGTGTTTGCACAACAGTGGAAAAACCGGGGAATGATAACATCTACTGACAAACCTATAAATCATGCGCAGTTTATTTTAGATCTTTTAGAATCTATTTAGTTACCTCAGAAGGTGGTCATTTGCAAATGTGTAGCTCACATCAAGCAACAAGATAGGATTTCAAAAGGTAATGCAAGAGCTGATACAGCTGCAAAACAAGTAGCTACAGAAGTATTTCTTTTAAACGAGGAATTACAACCCTCTGAAATTCTGAATCTGGATATATTAAAAACAATGCAGACACTCACTACTCAAGCTGAAAAACAGCAATGGATAAAATGAGGAGCAATCCTCGAAAAGGGAAGGGAAACCAATACTACCCTCTAATTTGTTCCACTATGCGGCATTGTTGAGCCATGGGCAGTGCCATGTCTCAACAGGGGGGATGATACAGTTGGTAAACCAGGTGTTCACAACATACGGATTTACAAACTATTCTAAAAAAATTTGTTTAATGTGTCAGATTTGTAACAAACACCATGCACAGGGGGCGATAAAGCCCAAGCAAGGGAGTTTTCCCACACCACCATATCCGTTTCACACTATCTGTATGGATTTCATAGGATTGAACAAATGTGAGAATAAGAAGTATTGCCTTGTCATTATATATATGTTTTCCAGATGGGTGGAAGCCTTCCAACCAAAAACCCAGATGCAGCTACAGTGGCAAAAGTACTTAAGGAAATTATTCCTAGGTTCGGCATTCCGGAGAGAATCTATAGTGACAATGGTACGCACTTTGTAAATCAAACCATACAACAGCTGAGTAAGTTTTTTAGTATTTCTTTAAAAAATCATTGTGCATATCATCCGCAGTCTGCAGGGCTGGTTGAAAGACATAATGGTATACTGAAAAGCAAACTGAGGAAATTGATAGCTGAGACAGGGAAAACCTGGCTGTACTGTTTACCCCTGGCACTGTTGAACATGAGAACCGTCCCTACAGCAAAAGGACTGACTCCTTTCGAGAAGCTGTATGGGAGGGCTTATTATACACCCCAGTGGAAACCTCTCATGTCATCAGACCAGGAAGCTGATTTTACGTTAGCTGAATATATGAAAAAGTTGTTGAGTTCTAAACATCTGATGCAGTTTAATTCTGTTTCAGGTAAAAAACAAACTGAAACATCGGAAGTGGCAGTGATGCCAGGAGACAGGGTGTGGATTAAAATTGTGAAGCAAAAGAACTGGGCATCGCCAAAGTGGGAAGGTCCCTACCAGGTGCTTCTTTCAACACCTACTGCAGTCAAAATAGCAGAGCGAGCTTTGTGGATACATCTTGGTAAGTTGGTGAAGAACTTAGAGCTGGACAAAGACCTTACCTGCCCATCGAGACCCTAAGCACAAACGTCTGGCTACAAAGGGGGGTCAAATCAATAGGAACTGATCCGTCTCAAACCCAGTGAAGCAATCACCGGTGCTAAGGTCCTATAGGGCAGAGAGTAAGATCACGTGTCCTAGGCGAAGATGATGGAAGCAAGAAAGATCCAAATACATCTGTTTGGAGGAACCGGAGAAAACAGGAATGCAGAGCAATCATTCCCACAGAAATATTGCGTGACCATCCTGTTATCTGTACTGGTAGCAATAATCTTTTTATCGTGGCCATTTCTCTTCTCTGCCACACAAGTAGAATGAAGTAAACGTGCAAAGTGGCACCCAAATTTCAATACTTATCAGGCTATTAAGCACACTTATGCAGACACCCTCAATATCTCCAATTGCTGGGTCTGTGCAGCTATTCCTACTGCACATGGAGGAATACCCTTAATACAGATTCCCTTAAATATGAACCAAACCTGGCAAGCACTGCTGAAAGATGCAGTGAATGTGACATCAATTAAAAGAGTGACCCTATTTTTACCCAAGGCAAAAAGAGGAACAGTGTGCTTTCAAAACTACGGAAAAACAGAGGTTGCAAATAGCACTTGTAACATGACAGTGATACATTACTGTACTGGAAATTCCTGCACCACGACAAACGAGGGCCAACAATTGCAAGTTGGCAATAGCAATGACTCCACTGAAAGAAAGAAAACGGTTGATGAAAATCAAATTGTGTATAGTAAAATGTTCTGGGCTATGATCCAACAAAAGCCCGGCAACTATAAATTCAGCAACATCTCAGTCGCAATTCCTGACTGCTACTTCATGTGTGGTGATAGAGCATATAAATGGCTACCAGGCAATTGGTCTGGAAGCTGTTTTCTGGCATATCTGATTCCAGCAATACGACATGTATCGACACTACCCCAGGGGAAAATTCGAAATGTTCGAGAAATCAAGAAACCTGTTAATCCGGTGGGACAAGTTGAAGCATCCTGGATATATCACCATGATTTAGCCCATGTGAATGACAAAGGACTGTCGCACATGGATTTGGGTGATGATGTCATATCTTGGGAGGGTATAATACCAGCATACGGAGCAGTGAAATCAATCTGGGAGCTGAGAAAACTATCCAAACTTCTTGAAACAATGAGTAATGCGACTTTTTCCTCCCTAGAATTGGTGACTGATGAACTCACAGCCATGAGGACAGTGGTGCTTCAAAATCACATGGCTCTCGACTTCACCCTAGCAGCGAAAGGAGGTTTGTGCGGTTTAATCCAGGAGGAGTGCTGTTTGTTTATTCCTGACAACAAACATGAAATAGACAGCCATCTCAAAATAATTCAGCAAGTGTCGGCTATGACCAAACCAGGACCGAATCCATTGACAGACTTATTCCAAAAATGGTTTGGGGGTTGGGGCAGTATCTTGATGAACATTCTGATTGCCATCTGTGTAGGGGCAGTCTTACTGATGGTGTGTGGATGCTGCTGCATCCCCTGTATAAAAGGACTAGTTGAAAATTTCATAGACACTTCAATTTCAAAGACTTTATATCAGAATGTTGAGTTAGAGGTGCTGATTAAAAGCTGAAGAAATACTTTCACAAGCTTGAACTGAATGACTCTCTAACTGCAAATCTTGAGTGGGAAATGGTTAAGGGAAGAAAAACTGTTTATGCTTGTTTTGAAAGTAGAATAACATATTAAAAGGGGGGAAATGTTAGGAAAATGTATAACTGCAATGCAATATGTAGGCTTAGTGTATTGAAATATATAACTGCAATATGCAGGTTTAGTGCATTAAGGGTTAAAAGGAGTTAATATATTTATTCTGCTTATTCTGTGTGAAAATATGCAGCTGCTAGAAGCTCTGAAAAAAGAACAATGGATGTCTGTAAATCCACCATGGTCAGCAGAATGTGTATTGAGGCCAGGACTGTACCTTGAATGTACCATATCAGAACTAGAGAAAGAATGGTGAGAAACTAAGGAAAGCTGAAACAAGCCCAAGGCCAGGTTGTTTTTCTCAAATATGTTTTTGCAAGACAGCAATTATCTGACCATGTCAGCAGCAAATCTAATAATAGCATCTTTCTGTGAACTTGCAGAAAACTGTATAAAAACTGTAGGCTGAACTATCGAAAATCAGACAGACCTTGTACCTACATGCTTTGTCTCCTTGCTGCAAGTAATAAAGGGTGCCTTGCTTGAACCTAACATTCATTGATCTTTGTGTTTTCTTTTACAGATATATATATGAAATGTTTTATATATATATACATATAAAACTGTTTGCTACAGTTTAAAATATTTTTTCCAGTAAAATATGTTAAAGGAGGATAGGGGAAGGGCACAGAAACAGGACCTGAATGGCTGGAGCTGGAGGGAGGGGAGGGCATGTCATGCATCTGGACACCTAGCTGGTGTGCCAGTAGAATGAATGTCCATGGGTTTTTGTTTGCTGATGGGAGGGTGCATAGATCTCACTGTAATAAACCAATGGGGTGTAGCCTCAGTTCATAGCCCAGGCCCATGGTGCTAATTATACCAAAAGCAAAAAACGAGCCAGCATCAAGCAGATAGTGTCCAAAAGAGCAGTTTAATAAAAACTACCCCAACAGCTTAATAGCATCCAAAAACATACCGGTTTCGGCAATGGTTAAAAACCTAGCCTTCTTCAGTGTACAGCAAGGAGCCAAAACAGAAATGCTGTATTTATACAGATTAAACCATGCTGATTGGTTACAAAATAATTAGCATGTGCTGATATTCAAACAGCAAAAAATAACATAAAATTTTTTATATATGGCTATGAATACATTCAAAAATGAGTCATTAAGGGACTTGAGTACATATATATCATAATTGGCTATCTTGATGTATATTATAGTAAGACATATACATAATACAATTTACTAAATATGAAACACCAATTATACATGAACCAATGTTGAACAGAATATGCATATGTGCAGAATGCATAATAAATCAGAATACATACTACAATATTGGCATGAATTAATCCAATATAAATATAAAAGTATATATATGTATTCTGAATATGGGAATACCCTATGTTCCACAAAACATGTATAATATATTCTATTTATAAACAATCATTTATCCAGGGCTAAATAATGCTCCTAATTTCGTAATCCATTTCTTTTCTTTAAGATTAAGTATATTATGCCAACCACTCTTGATGGTTCTGTCACCAATGATTTTGTCAATAATCGTAAAATGAAATTTGGCAGTATTATGTATTAGAGTGTGTTTGTATAATGCATTGGTAGTTTTATGGCATCTAATGTCACTGAGATGCTCAGAGATACAATTTCACTGGTCTTGATGTCTGTCCTACATAAAATGAATGGCAAGTGCAACATGCCAGATAAACGGCCCAATCTGTGTTACAATTTGCAAAAAATCTAATGTCAAAAACAGTATTGGTATTCCTACTGGTAAACTCCTTAGTTTTCAGCATATGCTTACAGTTGACACAGTGGCCACATGGAAAAGAACCAATAAGCCTATCTCCCAAAATAGTAGTTTGATATACTTGTGGTAAGGTGGACTCATGGTGATGTTTGTAATGATTAAAGTGACCAGCCAAATTCTTTCCCTTTCGAAAAGAAAAGAGGCACTTATCAGGAACAATGTTTTTAATTCTAACATCAGCCTCCAAAATATTCCAGTTGTCCCTAATAATCTTAATAAAGTTGTTGGTGTTTCTACCGAATGTTGTAGTGAGTCTGAGTTGGTTTGTCTTGTTATGTTTCTTTTTATATGTTAGTAAATTCGGTCTGTGTAGACCCATAGCATAATTCTGAGCCATGGTCACATATCCTGAACAATAGCCACGCTCAATGAATCTGTTATGCAAATCCTGAGCATGATTGACATAAGTAATGTTATCAGAACAATTCCGCCTAATCCTAACAAATTGCGATTTAGGGATGTTCCTTGCAATATGTTTTGGATGAAAGCTGGATGCGTGGAGAATCGTATTATATTGTGGGAATTTTCTATGGGTTTCAGTTGTCAAGGTGTTGTCATTGTTCCTAGTTACCAAGACATCCAAAAATGTAATGGATTCCCGATCATATATAATAGTGAATTGTATTCCCCACATATTATCATTCAGGTATTCCATAAATTCCTGAAGGTATGGAATATCCGATCTCCACACCATCCAGCAATCATCCAAATATCTGCGCCAGATATCAATTTCCGGCAAAAACAGATTATGAGTGTCGTCATAAATCATAATTTGTTCAATATAGGCCATAAACAGATCAGCATAAATTGGGGCAAAAGATGCCCCCATAGCTGTACCTCTGGTCTGTAGATAACATTCCTGGTTGTAGAAAAAAACATTCTTAGTCAAAACATGCTCAGTTAGATTCAACAGGAGGGTATTGAAACCAGGTTGATATAATTTAGATTCATTGAGCCAAAATTCAATAGCATCAAGTCCACCCCAATGTGGAATATTGGTGTAAAGTGAACATACGTCCAAGGTACATAGTAACCATTCTGTATCCAACTGCATATCATTTACAATACTCAAAAATTGAGTGGTGTCCTGTATTCGTGATCTTACATATAGTAGCAATGGCTTTAAATGCATAGTTAGGAATTCAGAAAGAGGTTCAGTTATCGACCCCATGCCTGATACAATCGGCCTTCCAGGTGGATGTGAGAGATCCTTATGTATTTTTGGTAGAAAGTAAATATATTGTCTAGTAGGATCAGTGATTGTTAAATGATAACGTGTTTTCTTGTCAATAATACCTTGGATACAGAATGGTTACTATGTACCTTGGACGTATGTTCACTTTACACCAATATTCCACATTGGGGTGGACTTGATGCAATTGAATTTTGGCTCAATGAATCTAAATTATATCAACCTGGTTTCAATACCCTCCTGTTGAATCTAACTGAGCATGTTTTGACTAAGAATGTTTTTTTCTACAACCAGGAATGTTATCTACAGACCAGAGGTACAGCTATGGGGGCATCTTTTGCCCCAATTTATGCTGATCTGGTTATGGCCTATATTGAACAAATTATGATTTATGACGACACTCATAATCTGTTTTTGCCGGAAATTGATATCTGGCGCAGATATTTGGATGATTGCTGGATGGTGTGGAGATCGGATATTCCATACCTTCAGGAATTTATGGAATACCTGAATGATAATATGTGGGGAATACAATTCACTATTACCTATGATCGGGAATCCATTACATTTTTGGATGTCTTGGTAACTAGGAACAATGACAACACCTTGACAACTGAAACCCATAGAAAATTCCCACAATATAATACGATTCTCCACGCATCCAGCTTTCATCCAAAACATATTGCAAGGAACATCCCTAAATCGCAATTTATTAGGATTAGGCGGAATTGTTCTGATAACATTACTTATGTCAATCATGCTCAGGATTTGCATAACAGATTCATTGAGCGTGGCTATTGTTCAGGATATGTGACCATGGCTCAGAATTATGCTATGGGTCTACACAGACCGAATTTACTAACATATAAAAAGAAACATACCAAGACAAACCAACTCAGACTCACTACAACATTCGGTAGAAACACCAACAACTTTATTAAGATTATTAGGGACAACTGGAATATTTTGGAGGCTGATGTTAGAATTAAAAACATTCTTCCTGATAAGTGCCTCTTTTCTTTTCGAAAGGGAAAGAATTTGGCTGGTCACTTTAATCATTACAAACATCATCATGAGTCCACCTTACCACAAGTATATCAAACTACTATTTTGGGAGATAGGCTTATTGGTTCTTTTCCATGTGGCCACTGTGTCAATTGTAAGCATATGCTGAAAACTAAGGAGTTCACCAGTAGGAATACCAATACTGTTTTTGACATTAGATTTTTTGCAAATTGTAACACAGATTGGGCCGTTTATCTGGCATGTTGCACTTGCCATTCATTTTATGTAGGACAGACATCAAGACCAGTGAAATTACGTATCTCTGAGCATCTCAGTGACATTAGATGCCATAAAACTACCAATGCATTATACAAACACACTCTAATACATAATACTGCCAAATTTCATTTTACGATTATTGACAAAATCATTGGTGACAGAACCATCAAGAGTGGTTGGCATAATATACTTAATCTTAAAGAAAAGAAATGGATTACGAAATTAGGAGCATTATTTAGCCCTGGGATAAATGATTGTTTATAAATAGAATATATTATACATGTTTTGTGGAACATAGGGTATTCCCATATTCAGAATACATATATATACTTTTATATTTATATTGGATTAATTCATGCCAATATTGTAGTATGTATTCTGATTTATTATGCATTCTGCACATATGCATATTCTGTTCAACATTGGTTCATGTATAATTGGTGTTTCATATTTAGTAAATTGTATTATGTATATGTCTTACTATAATATACATCAAGATAGCCAATTATGATATATATGTACTCAAGTCCCTTAATGACTCATTTTTGAATGTATTCATAGCCATATATAAAAAATTTTATGTTATTTTTTGCTGTTTGAATATCAGCACATGCTAATTATTTTGTAACCAATCAGCATGGTTTAATCTGTATAAATACAGCATTTCTGTTTTGGCTCCTTGCTGTACACTGAAGAAGGCTAGGTTTTTAACCATTGCCGAAACCGGTATGTTTTTGGATGCTATTAAGCTGTTGGGGTAGTTTTTATTAAACTGCTCTTTTGGACACTATCTGCTTGATGCTGGCTCGTTTTTTGCTTTTGGAGATATTCACTTAGAGCCGTGCAGTTCCTGACGTGCAGGGGAATATTTTGTTTGTTGCTAATTATACCAGCCACTCTTCCGTGCTATGCTATAAAGTGCAGTGAAAAAATGTGCAATGAAAGGATCATGATGTTTGAATATAGTGAAAACAATAACTAAAAATGAGAGCAGAGATAGTAGAACAAAAAAGGTTACAAAACAATAAGGCCTATGTAATGATCAGAGTTTAGCGTTCGGGTGAGAGAGGCAGAGAAGAACTAGTATCTCTGAAGCACTTACATTTTTGTTTTCCTTTAGCAGGTGAGTAAAAAAAGATTTCTTTTTGAAGTAATGTTTTCAGCTTGTTGGATAGGTTCCAGTAGGGAGTTACAGCAAGCTGAAGAAAGTTTAGAGAAGGACCTTTCACAGTTAGCAAGGGTAAAGAATGGTCTAGAAAGAAGGAGTAACTTAGAATTCCAAAAGGAATAGCTGGAGTTTTTGATATTTAATTTATTGAGCTTGGAAAGGCAGTGTCCTTGGTTAAGAAATGTATAGGTGAAAGTATTTAGATGTAGTGAGACCTTGTCTGTCACTGGTAACCATTTTCCTTACTAAGTAGCAATGGAGTTCAGTTTTATTGGCGAGATGGATGAAAAACAGAATTATATTTTCAGCTTTTTGTAGTTGAGTGCTATTTTATAAAGGTCCTAGATCAATGTAGAGCAATGATAAGCAGACCATATTCAAGAAAAGGTAGAATAACCTTAATTGGTATGGCTTGTTGAGTCTCTACAGTAAAAAAATAAAAGATTATATAAGACAGCCTTAACTGAGCTAAAACTTTGTGAATTTGGGTTTTGACATGCTATTAAAGGAAAGAAATTGGTCAAATGTGAGGTCTAAAGTTTTCTGATGAAGGGTAAAGGGGAACCTGTTGGGTTTGTAATGGTAATTTTCTGAATTGGCTTTAACTTTTGCTGTGTCCCAAAATCATTAAGGAACCTTTTCTAGTATTGATTAGAAGTTTTTTAAATATGAAACCAGTTCCAAATGGCTGTAAAGTCAGTCTGAACTTTGTTGTGTAGCCCAGAAGAAGTACTATTACCTTTAATTAGAGCAATATCATGAGCCTAGAGAAGGCAGTTGGTTTAAGGGAGATCTAAGGGAAGGACACTAAGGAAGAGGGAAAAGAAAATTGGTCCCAGGACAGATACTCGAGGAACACTTTTGTGAGACTAATCTGAGATAAGGGAGTTATTTGGTCCTGTTAACGTGAAGGTATGATTGGAGAGATAATTTGTAAACCATTGCAGGACATCATTAGAGAATTCAGTATACGTTTCTATAGTAGGAGAGGGTGATCAACAGTATCAAAGGCTTTGCTAAAACCAAGGAAGGTAGCACATAATATTTTACCTTGCTCCATGTTCGAACAGATCTGATTGGTAAGAGAGAGAATGACATTAGTAATGCTGTAATTGTGGCAGAAGCCATGTTGTCGCTTATTAGGAATTTCATGTTTCGTGATGCATTCAAGATTATTTTTTTCAAAAATTTTAGTGAGGGGCAGAAGTTAGAAATATTGAGATAGTCATTGCATGTGGTAGAAGATGAGTTTTTTGGTAAGGGAAAAACAAAAGCATGCTTGAAACTGTAAGGTAGTATGCCAGTAGTGAGAGAAAGGTTGAAGAAGAAGCAAGAGATCTACCTAGCAATTTACTGCTAAGCCTAAGGATATTTGGATGACTGGAGCTGATGGATGGATGATTGGAACAATCAATTTTCTCTAGAAGTTTTTTTAATTTCAGCTTTAGTAATAACCTTAAAATAAAAAAAGAGGAGTACTGCACATATTTGTGTAATGCAAAGGGTGGGGTTGAAAAATAAAGGGTTGTTAGCAAGAGGTGAGTTACTGATAGTAGCTTTTAATTTTTGTGAGAAGAGAGGTGAGAAGTTTTTGAGTATAGCAGGTCTTGGAAAAAAGAAAAGTGGCAGAAAGCTTTTTAGACCACTCCAGAAGTTCTTGGGATTACATTTGGATTTATCTGCATATGCAGCTTTGGCCTGTTTTGTAGCTAATCTGGCTTCCTTTCTGAGATTAAGAAATAAGTTGAGCTTTTCGGTATTTTTGGGTAGGGTTTCCGGTCAGACTAGGATTTTTGTCTAAAGTTAATTGATTTGGCTAGTAATCCAAGAGTTAGGTAATCCACATGCTCAATTTTTGATAGGGAAAAGCTGGTCTTAAATGGGGTATAATGTGTTATACAATGTGGAGAGAGCAGAGACCAGATTGGTACAGAACAGAGAGGGGCCCATCTGATGTTAGAAAGTTCAAAGATAAGGATGCTGCCAGTGTCATCTGGTATGGTTCTAGTCTGTATGATTTGGTAAAGACTTTTCTTATTTAAGGGATCATGAATAAATTAATGAGCAGTGGTCACTGAGTGAGTTAGGTAGGACCTGTAAATCAATCAGTTTATCTGGTATGTTAGTAAGTGTTATATCTAAGGGAGTGGACTTGGAGCTAGAGAAATTAGGCTGAGTGAAGTCAGTGACATCCTGAGTGAGGTTTTGTAAACTAGAAACTCAGTTGAGGTGTGATTTTAAAGTGCCCAGCCAATGAAGATTAAGATCACACAGTACCAGTAGTTTATAGTGTTTGCTGTATTGCAGAATATTAGATAAAGTACAATCCACTGGTTTAAAAGAAAAAGGTGGTGGAATATTAACTACTGCAATGAGTAGTTTAGCATAACCTCAAAAAAAAAAAAAACTTGCATAAAAAGCCAGTTAAAGTCATTGTTAGAGAAGGATTTATTTTGACATATGAGTGGGATAGAGGTTGGCTTCATGTTTGATAAACAGTGCCACACCACCATCACCACCTTGTCAGTTTGTAACTCTGTTTTCAGTAAAGATGGTGTAGTTGGATGAAAAATATTGTGGAATATGAAATGAGTGCTTTAGATAGGCTTCAGTGACGGCAATTAAATATGAAGGGTTTAGCTGATTCCAGCATTCCGTTTGGGGCCACTTGCTGCTGATACTACAAATATTGAAGTAGTTAAATGAGAGATACTTACTATTATAGATGGGGAGAGACGGTGATTGGGGGGTCTAGAGTTGGAGAGAATGTCACCAGATAGTAAAGGGCAGTACTGTGGTTAATATTAGAAAGACTTGTTAGATTTTTTTGATTGAACTAAGTATGCTTTAGAAGTAGAGAAGATAAGAAGCAATAATTAGTGATTTATTATTTAGATGAGGTACACTTTGAAGATAGGTGGCCCACCAGGATGGTATGGATATGTTTACTCATTTAGTGGTATGAATCATGGGAAACATTATGAGAGTTCCAGACAAGTAGCCACTGTATCCTGGATAGGTAAGGGCAGAAAAAAAAGTAGTGAGGTAATGAGAAGAAGTATATTCATATTAGCAGAGGAAGAGAATGATCCTAAAAGCAGATGAATAAGAGGCAGAAGTATGTAATGGTAGATAAGATAGATAAGACTGGTAATATATACTATTGAAGAATAGATAAGAGGCAATGTCGATGTCAGGAATAGAAAAAAAACTCAATGGGTGATGTGTATGATAGTAGTAGTATTAGGGAGAGAAGTGAGGTGAAGTAGACAATTGGTTATGGAAAGTATGATAATATTTGGGAGAGAAATGTGGGGGTGTAGATGACTGGTCATGGCATGTAAGGGGAGAAGTTAAAGTGTAAATGAGATTAGGTAGCGGTGGGTGGGAATGGGGATAGGGCAGGGGAGTGGAGCAGAACCAAGTGTAGAGAAAAAAAGAGATAGGAGTTAGCTCAGTAATCATTCAAAGCATGAGAAGTACATTAGAAACAAAAAATTAGAAGGCAAGATGTAAAGGTGTAGGGGGAAAAGGAAGTAAAGGAAGATTATGAGAGCTGAAAGGAAAAGAGAGAATAGTAGTTAGGTTAAACATAGGAAATATTCTAAGTGTAAGAGAGGAGTACCAGAGAAAAAAGAACTTGTAAGAAAGGAGTAACAGAGAAAAAGAACATGCATTTCAGGATATGGAAGAATGAGACAGGAGCAAGAGAAGAGAGCAGCTATAGTAAAATAACTGAAATTGAAACTCATACACATGAATCTGTTTGCTATAACCCCTACACAAGGGATAACATACACAGTGCAGGGGGAGCACATAGCTGCAGATGTCAGGAGCAGTCCTTACCTTTAGTTAGAGGTGAGTTTGAGCGAATGACTGAGGAGCAGATGAAGACAGTGCTGATCTTATACTAGGGATAAATGCAGTAAGTTAATCAGCAGAAGGTTGGCACACAAATGACTGTCTTATGGAGGATGGAGTGGATTGGTAAGAAGAACACAAACAACCCTACAAATCCCCTATAAATTAACACAATTAGAAAAGGGGGAAGTCCATTGTTAGAGAGGAGAAATAATTGGCACCACTTTGAGTTAAAAAAAGGAAAACAAGTGTATTCTAACCCTTATCTATAGCTATATCTATATCTATATCTATAGCTATAGCTATATCTACATTCATACTTTTATTTACCAAGACACAAAAGGGATCCCATGGTCAGACAATTAATGATAAACAGCTGTGCTTTATATTCTGAAGTGATACATATGAACATTTTGTACTAATCATTTAAAAGGAAGTGTAAACTACTAAAATGAAGAACAATAAAACTTCAGGAGCCAAACTTATATTATCCCAAATTATAGATATTTTTCCTAATTATAAACACACGCACACATATAGATATTTTTCCTAATTATAAACACACACACACACACACACACACACACACACACACACACACACACACACACACACACACACACACACACACACACACACACACACACACACACACACACACACACACACACACACACACACACACACACACGCATGCATCCGTTTGCATGCACACATATGCACACATGCATTGCATGCGAATTAAAAAACAGTTAAAAAACAACAATAAAAAAGACTGTTCTTTTGTCTCCCTAGGTCGTGGCTGAAAAGAATGTGCAACTAGGCAACTAAAAATTTCCATTTATGTTCCAGGTTAGGACCAATGAAAACAGAGTACTCCTTTTCAGAGTACCTGGATTTTCCTTACAGCATAAAAGTCTTACCAACTCTAACATGAGAGTGGATGCATTCTAATATAGCTACATGTATGAAACAAAATGGGAAATTACAGAACTATCTATACAACGACTCATGCCACTAATGTGCTCCAGCAGCCTAATTTTGAATTTTCTTTTAGTTCTCCTAGTGCAAACAAAATGACAGTGGAGCACAAGTCATCATTAATTACTCGTTCCAAATGCCAGTCAAGAAATAGCAACATGATTAATTGTGTGAAATCTTGGAACAAAAAATAAACAAACAAAAGAGTCACTACTGGGGAGAATACCTATGTGGGGAAGAGAGTTGGAAAAAATAACATATTTAAATGCCTGAGATAGCTGTGGGAGGAATTCATAGACTGTGTGTATCATTGTGTGAGTGTGAAAAAGAAAGCAAAAAGAGATTCATAAAGGCCTCACTGCCCAGTAGCACTATGATGCTTTATGCTCCACAGAAAAACAAATGTTTTCAGTTCTACATGGAAATGTGGTAGACTGTTGGCACAGTTTAGAAATACAGCCCTTCCACACTCCAGTACATTGTTCTGCATGGATTCCTGCAGCATAGTGATTCATACATGCCCATCCCCATCAGGATTTTTGCAGTACAGAAAATACATATGTGTATCTATCTATTAGCTGAGTTACATCTCTGGTTCTTTGTGAAAGAATCTGATGAGGGTGAAATGAGATTTCTAATTTTAATGAATACTGCTGTGCATTGTGTGTGGGTGTGATTGTCTGAGAGTTTATGTGAATATGTATGTCTCTGGGTTCTATATTAAATTAGTGAATGTTTAAAAAGTGAATGCTAATTTACTGACCCTCTTTAAGTGAAAGCTTAAAATCCCGAACACTCGGAACAGCGATTTTTTTCCCCAGGGAAAAAAATCACTTTTCCACAAAAAAAAACAAAAAAAAAACAAAAAAAAACTTCAAAACAGTAAATAAACTGGGGGCCTTCGCCCCCCCCCCCCACTTAAATATACCAACTCCGAGATCGCACCACAGTGGAGGAAATGGCAAAGTCCCAAAAATGGCCCAGAGATTTTTTTCCCTGGATGCAGGTCCTTTTTCACCACATGCCTGGGGAGAAAAGCTCCACATCATGTACATGATAAATAGAGATACAAAGTTGCAGCAATAGTAAACAGCATTACAGGTTGTTGGCTTTAATACAATAAGAAGATATTGATTATCAACAGTATATACAGTAAATGTTGCAAGTTAAGATAGTTTATTGTCGTTTATAATATTAGTAACAAAGTTGTCGGACAAGATTTTAAAGTATGCAAAGACAACTAGCTAATTCTGACTGTGGTTAGTAGTGGTGGTAGTATAGTTGGGTTGAGTCTAGATGGAGGGGAGATAAGGGTGGGGATGTTACATTGACTGTACAAGCTAAAAAGCACAATAACTAAGCAGGATCTAGCAGGAAGCAACTTGACCCTGTTTTGTAAAAACAGTGTACTAGACAGAAACCTATAAAAGACAAAAAGTACAATCTTAGATGTAGTTAACTAGACCCAAATCTATAAAAAGAAAAAAAAAAGTACAATCCTAGATGTAGTTATCACAAAATCTCAGATAGATTATCTGTTCTCCAAATTCTTCTACCTACCCTGAGTGACTATTGTCAAATTTGTACTACCTGGGAATTTAAAAATGGGGAAAAACTACCATCCAGACTCATACTTTAATCTATACCATACTTAGAGCCTATGGGAAACAGAACTATAGTTCATAAATTGAGAGCAGGTATACAATTATCAAAATCTATCGACTGCACCTTTTATACTATAGTAACGCTCAAAGGAGATAAGTTTGAAGTTTTTCTCCCCAGGCCTCTGCTAAAAATGGGCTTTTACCCAGTCTGATTTTCTCAGTATTCAAATATCAAGAGATAAATCAATAAATAAGTTATTCCATTGACAAAAACAATGACTCTCCATGAAAAAACACAATGGTTAACAAGTGACCTAAAAACACAGAGTAAAATCAGTGCTAAGGTATAGCTAGACTGGAAAAGGCATATTAATAACAAAGTAAAAGAGAACAATTACAAAGGCTAAGAAAAGGCACAGTATAAACACTGATAAAGCTAAAATTACATAATAATGCTGTCTACAAGCTAATCTACTCAAGGAACCAGAAAGGTTCTGGCAGGTAAACAGAAACAGTAGTGCCAATAAAATATTTCCAATCCTTAGCACCAGTACATAGGCCATCATAAAAAATAAGTAGTGCAACAGGAAGCACACTCACCTTTGGTGCAGAAGTCTGTGGGTTCTATTCCCACACCAGGTGGATTCACTGATAACACTGCAGTGCAGCATAAGGTAGATGCTATATTCCCTGAGAGTGTTGTCCTTCAGATAAGACATTAAATCAAGGTCTCGTGTGCCCCAGTTTGTGGTAGCTCAGGTGGATATAATAGATCCAATTGTATCTATTGAAAAAAGTAGAAGTTCCCCAAAACCCTGGTCAAACTTCCCTAGTAGTATAAATTTCACCTCATGTCTGAAAAGGGACTACTAGCCTAGTGGGACTAACTCAATCAACAAAGTATAACTAACTAATTGAATAAAATACTGAAAGACAACTTATTCTCACCTCCTCTCTCTTCAAGAAATGTATTGCACACCCCATAAACCCTTATACATGAATACATTTCATATCCCTTTTTACTTTAAATCCTTTTTCCAAAAATGTCATTCAGGAACTATTAGATAAAACAGGCTCCTATTACAACTCAGACTTCCACATTTTACTCCCCAGATCACTAAGAATAGGCAGTACTATTTCAAGATACCCATTGAAACATATAATCTACCACCCCCAACTACCAAATCCATCCTACTCAGTGTTGAGAGCAGTAGTTAGTTGAACTGGTGCCCTGGCTGACTGACAGACTGGCACCCCATCAAACTAAAAGTTTAGAAGCAAAAAAAAAAAAAAAAAAATCTCTTTCAAAGTTGAAGTGAAGATAATATCTTCCAATCCAGTTTTGACAGGTTCTGACTCATCGCCGTAAATCCATTCATTAATTTAAAGAGTACCAACACCACTAAATTGCTGCTACTGAATAAATGCTGGCAATGCATTGCTAGTACAACACAAGAAGACAGGGTGTACAACAAAATATATCTCACAGGGCTCAGCGTTGGGTCCCCTGCTATGCTCCCTATTTATCAATTGTCTACTTTATGATCTCCCAACTATCAACTGTACATTGTACATAGATGATAACATGTTTAAAATAGGATATAAATCATACACTATATCAAATAAACAGTTACAAGAGAATTTTGTCCAGATATGAATTAGCTAACTTCTAAGAATCATCGGATCATAGGATCATAGGAAGTTACTAGGCTAATGGCCCTAGGGGCCTTACAAGCCTAGCCAAGTTCTACCCTTATTTCAATAATCAGCACAAATTGCCCCTGTCCAAGAAAGACATAGGTGGAACCCCCAGGGTGAATTTACGGTTACTCATCCAATCGTCCAGATTGCATTTGAAGAGGTCCAATGAGGTGCTCTGTTTGACATGAAGTGGGAGTCCATTCCAAAGGTGTAGTAACCTCTGGGAGACAAATTTGATCCTCCACCAAGTTCTATTAATGTCATATAACCTTAATGTTTTTCATTAAGGTCTTTAGAGTGAGTAACCCATATACAATTTGACTTGCGGTTATGACTGTTAACATGTAAAAGTTGGCTGCCACGAAGTTAGGAACTCAGAACCGACTTGCACAAGCTCTGAACATTAAGGATCCAGAAGGAGTGCCCATCCTCTCACCTGAACTACAAAGGTATTGGACAATTATGTTAGATAACAAGTTATCCTTTGGCACCATAGAGCAACAGATTGAGAAAGCTCTGAAGCAACTAAATGTATCCTATAGAATCTCCCACCTGCTTACTATGGAAGCTCCAGCATTAATAACCAAAAATGTCCTAATGTTTTATCTCAGGTATGATCTATCACTAATCTACATAAATTCCTAATAAAATATCATAACCTTTCAAGCAACCAAGAACAAAATACTCAGGTTCATTTATTTATCACAGAAGGGAGAACACCGTTGTGATACCATACAGAAAACCAAACTGTTGCCACTTGAGGCAAAAGCACATTTTGTTTTATTAAATATTCTCAACTGTATGCTATTAAATGGAAGTAATTGCCCACCCTTAAAAACACACTGCTAGTCAGAAGACCTCAGTGTAATCTAAGAAGCCAAGATACCTTACAGCTACAAAGGCCACATGCGCAATCGGAAAAACAGAAAGAGCCTTCTATAAAACTGCCCTGTGGCATGGAATATTATACCAGGCAAAATACAAAAAGCTGTCAAAAACATCTCACAAATAGATATAAGTACAGTTGTTATAGGGACTGCGGTGGTGGTGCTGCAGTAGCGTTGTCGCCTCACAGTAAGACGTCCTGTTTGATTCTCAGCTAGAGCGTCTTCTGTTTTGAGACATGCGTGAATGGGCGTACCTTCGTTGAAGGTTGTGCATCAGGGCTGGCAACTCGGCATGTAAAAATCTATTGCCAATCATTAGCGGACCGGAGTTCCGCTGTGGCGACCCCTAACCGGGAAAAGCCGAAAGACACAACAACAACGACAACAGTTGTTATAGGGAACCAAGTTAAAGATAACGAATTAGTGCCTAAGTTGTCCCACTAACAAATCACACAACACTCATCATTGTGTGAATATAATGACATGTACAGGCAGTTATGCAACCAGTCTAAATATGTGAATAAATATTAGTAGTATCCTGACATATAATGTCATGATTAGTGTAAGAGGCATTCATGTGAAAACACAGCGGTGCTGTGGTTAGTGTTGTCAACTCACAACAAGAGGTTCTCCAGTTCAGTTCTCATCTGGGGTGCCTTCTTTGTGGAGTCTACATATCCTCCCTGCATTTGCTTGGGTTTTCTCTGGGTGCTCCGGTTTCCTCTCCCATTCCAAAGACATATGTCTGGAGTGTTTCTCCCTGGGCATCCTCTGAAAATGAGCCCTGTCCCAGTCGGACTTTTCCGGTAAACAAATGTTAAATAAATAAATAAAATAGTAGTTACTGAACTTTAAATGTTGGTTATGATGTAACTTGAATGTAAATGTTGGTTTGAAATGTAAATAAAAAGTTAATCTGTTTGTAAATGTACTTTCTGAGCCTAGACCACATGGACAAACTTGGCAGCTCATTGCTATGTAAATATTTTATGTTATCTGCATTACATAGCTGATTATTTTATATCCTACTGTACAGTATGGTGGTTTGGTTTCATTTAAATATTGTTTCCTAATTTGGTACTACTGTTCTCCATGTATGTCTGCATACTGCAGCACTGTTGTGCCTTCTGTATCACTTTTTCTATGCCAACATACTAAAACTTGCTGTTTCTAACTTTACTTTGTGGCTCAGGTCATGCCTGAAAAGGATCTTCAGATCAGTGGACATCTCCTGTCAACAAATATATAAATAAATAAAATAATTTCAGGCCTTTTTGACCTGCGCTGTGGCTGGAAATAGTCCTTCGGCCACTTCTTCACTTACCCAGTTAACAAAGTTAAATATATACGTATTTATACGTTGGTCTTGCCCCCCTGCAAAAATGTGATTTGTCATATAGGAATTTGATTTACATCAGCTCCTATATGGCTATCACGTGATGTTTTCAGTGACAATGTCGACTCAAATGTGTTGATCATTTGGGTTGACACTGTGTAGGATGAAGAGTAGGGTTTTGGTGTTTATTTTCATTACTGTGAATGGACAAATATTTTGCCTTTCACAATAATGATAGTAAACCTATAAATATATATATATATATATATATATATATATATATATAAATATTATATGTGTATATATATATATATATATATATATATATATATATGTGTGTGTGTGTGTGTGTGTGTATGTATGTGCGTGTGTGTGTGTGTGTGTGTGTGTATATGTGTCTCCTACACTTCTTAGTTGAACTGGGTGGTAAGGCACTCAGCACTCATCTGTACAGTTGTTTAACTCATTGCTTTCAGCAACAGTATAGTTGTCAGGAAGGCAGTCCTTGTGCATCATGTAAAAGTATATTAATCTTTATCGGAGCCTTCCCTGTACTCCTGAAACAAGTATACTCATCACTGTTTTCAAAGTTTCATTTTTGCAGTCCTGGTAAAGGTACATAAATAAAACTATAGTAGCAAGCTGGCATCTACAAACTGAGATGCTTTACTAAGCATGCATAATGAAATGGTCAGCATGGGAGGTGCAGAGCTGGAGTTATTAAGGAATGTCTACAAAAGGTTATGGAAAATATAACATAGTTCAATATTTACATTAATAATGCAGAAATAAAGTGTGATACTGTCCTGATTGGAGTGGTTATTCAAACAGTAGGTGTAGAGAAAAATGACATTAAAACACTGTGGGTAATATGAAGGCATTCTGAGATATAAATGCTCTTATGGCAAAGCAGTTATGACTATTACCTTTATTTTCATAACTGTTTTAATTTCATAGAAGCAGTATCACCTACAAGTGAACAAATAGTGCCAGTTTATGCAGAACATTAAGACACATAATGCTACCACTGACACTTGCCTTCTAACACAAATTGTTTTGTAGATTAGTCTTGTTTGGAAATATTGTGAAATTAAATGCATAATTTGCATAGCTCCAACAATATGAAAAAACAGCAGTATACTATCCCCTCTTGATGTACATTATTGGAAAGCTCTTGAACAGGTGTGTTAGAAAAATATGTATTAATGTGTGTATTAGTAATATGCTTAGTGCATTTAGAGCTTGAAGAGGGTTAACACATTTATTCTATTTCATACTGCATAAATCTGTACATACTGCAGATGCTTTCTGACCTTGTATTGTTAGCTAAAATCTTGCTTGTGCCTTGGAAATTTACTGAGAAGCAGGTGATTTCTGCTTGCGTTAGGAAAATAATGAATAGAACAATACTACTTGTATGAAGCTTAGACAAGAAGTTCCGCTTATGGTGTGAGAAAATACACAGCTGTAGAAGTTAGAGATAATTAGGACAAAGCCTGTTTGAAAATATGAGCTGCAATCAGCATTTGCTTGTATCTGAATTAGAAGAGTACCTTGAAAAGTAACACTGTACAATAGAGGCTTGTAAACGGATTAATGGTCACCAAGGCCAGGTTGTTTTTCTCAAAGGTTTCTCATAAATCTAGTCATGTCAGCAGAAAATCTGAGCAACATCTGCTGTAGAACAATGCTAAAAGTTGAGTTTGATTACGTCAGCTTAGAAGACCATGTCTTGTAAAACAGTATAAGAATGAACATACTTCCTGTTAATAGTTAGACAAATCCTTGTATTTGCATGTTTTTGTCTCCTTGCGGCAAGTAAATTAAAAGTGCCTTAACTGAACCTTACGTGTATTGGTCTTTGAAGTTTTTTCCTTTGACAGATTGGTCCTTCGAGCCGGAGACCCTCACTTCGCCTCGGATCAGACAGGCCATGTGGCTTGAAACCATATGGGGAAGAAACCACATCAGTTCTTCTTATTTTGAAAAGCCCTCCGACTGAATTGTTGTACAAAAGAGGCCAGCCACTTTCTGATCTGCGACTGAAGGACGGGTTTACTCGAACCAGGTGATCAATCACAAAGGCTCAGGTAAGGTGAATCTGCCTTTTTTCTTTTCTGTTTTAGATCAGGGATGAGATTTGCATTGTTTTTGTCAGGACTATTATTATTATAAGTCAGGGACAAAAAAAAAAAAAGATTGCTGTCTTGTCATAAATCAGGGAAACAGAGCAGGTAGGCAGTCATTCTGAAGAGACTGTAAAAACATCCATGGTACCATGTTAAAAAATAAGGAGTTACGTAACGATTAAAAGGGTAGAACAAAATGGGTAATAATTGCACAAAAAGGTCCCAAAATCTGCCGTTAACCGAAGATGCAAAATACATGCAGTCACAGCGTGCTGATAATATTAAATACTACTCAAAATGGGTTAATAAGTATGAATTTGATGGTAAATTAGAAAAATCCTCACTTGTCAAACTTGTCAAACAGCTTAAAACCGATTCTAGAGGTTGGGTAAAAAAGCAACGTCAATTAGGAGTTCTTCAGGCACACAGGTGGATTGAGGAAGTAAACCGAAGGGAACAAAAGAATAATAATTCAAAAGCAGTGTTTTTAGATAAAGAGGACAATAACTTAGTAATAGCATCGGCCCCTCCACCTCCCCGTGAACAGGTTAGTCCTCCCCCGCGATATCCTGCTGTCATGGTAAATCGAGACACTACAAAAGCGGAACCATTTATTAGAGATCCCATCGAGACCAGGTCTCGAACACGGGCAGGAAACTCAAAAGGGGACATTGAGTTATATCAAATGGGTAGAAATTCATGATTTATGAGTGAAGAAGAAATATGCCCACTTATAGAAGTACGTAATCCTCAGGCAGGACAAGAAGGTCAGAACCCGACTATTCTAGTGTATAGACTCTGGACTCCGGAAGATATCCGGAAAGCCACTGAGGGAATTCCCCATCCAAAAGTTAATTTTAGAAAATTCTTAGAAGATTTGCAAGGAATGAGGCTAAGTTATAATTTAAACGGAGAAGAGGTAGAAAAAGTAGTCAGGCAAATTGTGGGACCAGATTGGCACATGATTAGTGGCGACTGGAATCCCTGTGATGCTGCGCTCAGGCCCCTCCCACATAGCAGCGCAGAATTAGACAACAGACTGAAAGGTCTTACAGACCGCATCTCTGAGTAATGGAAGCCTAGGGCAGACTGGACTTGCATTAATCAATGCATCCAACAAGAAGGTGAAACTATTGACAGATATTATGCCAGACTATTAGAATGTTTTAATAACCACTGTGGAATGCAGGTTCCTGAAGATCAGACACAAGATTCCCCATATGAGCAACAGTTAAAGAATGCATTTTTGAAAGGCAGCATTGCACCCATAAGCAGTTTTATTACAAAACACATGGTAGATCATCGTACAAGCAGGTTACAGTCATTACTTGAATATGCTAGGCATGCCGAAAGGCATTTTAATAGCAAAAAGAAAAAGAAAGCCCAAGTATTTTCTGTAGAAGATGGAGCAGAAGTTTATGTAGTACAGTCCAGGAAAAAGGGCAAGAGAAATGCCCAGGGAAACAAACAATCTGATCAGCGATCAGAAGACTTTGAAGGGCGAAAGAAAAGGGGTGAATGTTTTAAATGTGGTAAAAAGGGACACTTGGCAAGGGATTGCAAGAAAAACAAGAAAGCAACCACGGAAGACAAGGAGGGTGAGGACTGGCTATATGATAGTCAGGAATCACTAGACGGGGATAGCAGAGAAAGGACAAGTAAGAATGTGATAGAGGGAGTAGAGAATGTGACAGAAGAAATAGAGGAAGTCACGGATAGTGAAGAAAATGAGATATTGGATTTGGCTTTATTGAGCTTAGAGCTCTATTTAGTAGACATGAAACCAGAAGTTACACTCCTGGTAGAAGGGAGGGAAGTCAAATTTTTGTGTGACTCAGGGGCATCACGGACCCTGATACATCCCTCCAAACTGCCAGAGAATTCAGAGTCACCTGACTACATACTAGTGAAAGCAGCTAATGGACAGCTGTATCGGGAGCCCTTCTCCCATAATATTGCAATAACTGATCCTATTTCAAGATTTACCCAGAAAAGCAAAATTGTTGTTTCTGCAAAATGCCCAGTGAACCTCTTGGGCAGAGACCTTATGCAGCTATTTGGTATAGCAGTAGTTCCGACTATGCAGGGTATGGAAGCACAGCGACAAATTGATACCTTTGCAGTGCAAATGGAGGGTAAGATGTTTTATTGGTACAGCCAGGACTTGGTTACGACTGGTCCAGGGGCAGTGACCAAAGAGTTGATGAACATAGCCATCAGTAAGTTCCCCTTCCTTGACATGGATAAACAACATTTGTTGCACTGTACTCTGTATTATTGTAACACACCAGGAACTGATAAGGAATATGAGCAAGAATTGTTAGAAATCGTGCAAACAGATTGATATTATGTAATCTGTACTGGGACACAGAAGGGAACAGTGTAGTTAGCTGTTCATTGCCCCAGGAGTTCTTTGCACTCTGTAAATCAAATTGATTACCACATGTTAGTTTAACTAAGGACAAGAATGTGAAATGGGTAGACTTAGGAGAAAAAGTCACGAGATGGGAAAAACAGACAGAGTTAGAACTGTCAGAACAGGGAATACAAATGCAGAAGCTGAATTGGATAACTCAGACCCACCCAGCTGTACACTTGCAGTCTAGCAAGGACAGCTGATTAGCACTCCTATTGAAGGAGGAAGAGAATGCCTTACAGAATATACCAGAAATTCTTTGGTCAACAGGAAAGTCAGATGTAGGACTTATTCGTACAGTGGGACCAGTTACTATTACGCCAAAGTCAGCATTTAGACCACAAAAGAGACAGTATCCCTCAAGAAAAGATACAGAGGTAGGAATCAAACCTATTATAGCAGCTTTACTTCAGGAAGGGGTACTGGTGGAATCTCCTGATTCACCATGTAACACACCCTTATTTCCTGTTAAGAAAGCGAATGGAGAGTGGCGTATGGTCCAAGATTTACAAGCTGCAAATGACGCAGTAATACCAAGGGCACCTACGGTGCCAGACCCACACACCCTGTTGAATGATTTAAAACCTCAACAGAAATATTTTTCTGTAGTAGATATTAGCAATGCGTTCTTTTTGATACCGATACACCTTGACAGCCAATATTGGTTTGCATTCACATTTCAGGGGAAAAGGTATACATATACATGACTACCACAGGGATATTGTGAAAGTCCAACAATATTCTCACAAGAAATGGCAAACAACTTGGCGGGATTTACCCCACCAAGAGGTAGCCAAATTTTGCTTTATGTTGATGATATCCTGCTGGCGGCCCCCACCCAGAATGATTGCAAAGAAGATACCATAGCGCTATTACAATTTCTAGCTGCTGAAGGACACAAGGTAAACAAGAATAAACTGCAGCTTTGGAGAAAACAAGTTAAATACCTAGGATATGTAATATCCAAAGAGGGTAGGACATTAGATGAGGACAGAAAAATAGCGATTTTCCAAGCACCAAAACCCAGTACTAAGAAGGAAATGATGTCCTTCCTGGGTACAACTAACTTTTGCCGGAGCTGGATTCCAAACTATGCCTTGGAATCTGCACCACTGACTAACCTGATATATAAGAAGCCTATGGCAGCACAGGATATGTTACAATGGACACCAGAAGCAGAATCTGCTTTTTGCAAACTGAAACAGTTAATAGCATCCTCGTTAGTTTTGGGATTACCAAACTATCATAAACGTTTTTTCCAAACTGTAGATTGTAAGCAAGGCTATATGACATCAGTGTTAACACAGCAGCATGGGGACAAGCAATGCCCTATTGCTTATTATTCATCACAACTGGACCCACTGGCACGGTCTTTACCTCACTGTGTACAAGCAGTAGTTGCAGCTGCAATGGCAGTACAGGCTTTGGCCTCAGTAGTGTTATTCCACCCTCTCACATTGAGAGTGCCTCATGCAGTCGCAATTATCTTACTGCAAGAGAAGGTAGCATATCTTTCCCCTGCTAGTTATCTTTCCTGTATGACTATATTGTTGAGCCAACCTCATATGACAATTGAAATATGTATGACTTTGAACCCTTCTACCTTGCTCCCAACCCCTGCAGATGGCACACCACACAGCTGCCTGCAGGTGATTGAGCAAAAGACACTGCCTAGAAAAGACCTTACGGATGTTCCCTTGGATGATTCCGAGGTGACATACTACGTGGATGGCTCATGCAAAAGGGGTCCTGCAGGACAGAACCTAGTAGGATATGCAGTAGTTTCTGATATTG
The DNA here is from genome assembly GCF_019279795.1 of Protopterus annectens. Classification (NCBI taxonomy): domain Eukaryota; kingdom Metazoa; phylum Chordata; order Ceratodontiformes; family Protopteridae; genus Protopterus; species Protopterus annectens. Next base: position 525,653,914 of record NC_056736.1, read on the forward strand.
ACATTATAGAAGTGAAATCTTTACCACACAATTTATCTGCACAGGCAGCAGAATTGATTGCCTTGACATGGGCATGTACCTTAGCAAAAGGTAAATGTGTGAACATTTTTACTGCCAGCCAGTACGCTTTTTCTACTGTGCATGTTTTTGCACAACAGTGGAAAAATCGAGGAATGATAACATCTACTGGCAAACCGATCAATCATGCGCAGTTTATTTTAGATCTTATCTATTCAGTTATCCCAGAAAGTAGCTATCTGTAAATGCACATCTCATACCAAGCAACAGGACAGGATTTCAAAAGGTAATGCGAGAGCTGATACAGCTGCAAAGCAGGCAGCTTCAGAAGCATTTCTTTTGAATGAGGAATTACAACCCTCTGAGATTTTAGATTTATAAATGTTAAAGACAATGCAGACACTTACTACGCAAGTTGAAAAACAAAGATGGGTAAAACGAGGAGCAATTCTCGAAAAGGGGCTGTACATCTCTAAAGAAGGGAAACCCATATTGCCATCTAATTTGTTTAGATATGCAGCTTTGTTGAGCAATGGGCAGTGCCATGTCTCAACAGGGGGGATGGTACAGCTGGTGAACCAAGTGTTCACGACGTATGGATTTACAAACTACTCTAAAAAATTTTGTTCGTTATGCCACATTTGTAATAAACATCATGCACAAATGGCGTTAAAGCCCAAGCAAGGGAGTTTCCCTACACCACTGTATCCGTTTCATACTATCTGTATGGATTTCATAGAGTTGAATAAATGTGAAAGTAAGAAGTATTGTCTTGTCATTGTAGATATGTTTTCCAGATGGGTGGAAGCCTTTCCTACTAAAAATCCAGACGCGGCAACAGTGGCCAAAGTTCTTGTTAAAGAAATCATCCCTAGATTCGGCATTCCGGAAAGGATCTACAGTGACAACGGCACACATTTCGTAAACCAGACCATACAACAGTTAAGTAGACATTTTGGTATTTCTCTAAAAAATCATTGTGCGTATCACCCTCAATCTGCAGGGCTAGTAGGGAGGCATAATGGGATTTTAAAAGGTAAGCTAAGGAAATTAATAACGGAAACACAGAGAAATTGGGTGTACTGTCTGCCGCTGGCACTGTTGAGCATGAGAACTATTCCAAATGCAAAAGGATTGACTCCTTTCGAAAAACACTTTGGAAGGGCTTATTATATACCTCAGTGGAAATCTCTCATGCCCGCAGACTAGGAAGATGACAGTACATTAGCTGAGTATATGCAAAACCTTTTAAATTCTAAACATTTGTTGTAGTTAAATTCTGTTTTAGATAAAGAACAAACCAGACCGTCAGAAGTGGCAGTGCCCCCTGGAGCGTGGATCTGGCTGAGGATAGTTAAGAAGAAGAACTGGGCATCTCCAAAGTGGGAAGGTCCATACCAAGTGCTTTTGTCAACACCCACTGCAGTCAAAATTGCGGAGCGCACCTCCTGGATCCACCTGATGCACTGTAAATTTGTCAAAAACTTTAAACCGCACAAAAATCTTGTTACATGCCAAGAGCAAAAATGATAGAGTCCAGAAGAAACAGGAATGCAGAACAACCCTTTCCTCAGAAGTATTGCATAATCATCCTGTTAACTGTACTGGTGGCAATAATCTTTTTGTTGTGGCCTTTCCTTTTTCCAGCCACACAGACTGAACTGAATAAATGTGAAGCGTTACTCATAGACTGGCACCCAAACTTCAACACTTACCAGGCAATTAAACATGTGTATGCTGAGACTTTCAATGTTTCGAATTGCTGGATTTGCACAGCTTTGCCGACAGCATACGGGGGTTTATTAATGACTACAGTCCCCATAGGGGTCAATGAGACCTGGGAAAACTTGATTTATGATACCTCAACCATTACATCACAAGATAAAATAGCATTGCACTTGTCTGTCCCACAAAAGGGAACTGTGTGTTTTTATAAAAATGATACTGTTCAGGTGGGTTGGAACAATTGCAATGTGACTGTTCCTTATAGATGTTACACTAAGGCTAACAATGTAGATCTTTATTGTAATACAAACTATGATTCATTTCTTGAATTGATGCACAAAACACTTGATGAAGTAAAACATAATTCTGTTCTTTATAAATAGCTGTCTATAATTGATAGAAAAATGTTTCATGCAGGGCGAGTGTATATTCATAGCAAAGTTACTACTAAAGTAGAGGACTGTTATTTTGTGTGTGGCAGAAAGGCATACCAATGGTTACCTGAGAATTGGTCCGGCAGTTGTTTTTTGGGTTACCTGATTCCGGCCATACGACATACTGCAGTTTTACCTCGAGGAAAAATTCAGAATGTCCGAGAGGTCAACAAGAAACCCGTCAGGAAACCTGTAAATCCAGTAGGGCAAATTGATGCGCGCTGGAAAAACTATCATGCTGTGGGCGATGAACTGACACACATGGACTTGAGTGATACTGTTATATCGTGGGCAGGCATATTACCAGCATATGGAGCAACAAAATCGATCTGAGAGCTGAGAAAACTGTCTAAACTTCTCGAAGTAATGAGTAATGCAACTTTTTCCGCCCTTGAATTGGTGACTGATGAACTGAATGCCATGAGAACTGTAGTGTTACAAAACCGCATGGCTCTCGACTTCACCCTAGCGGCGAGAGATGGTACTTGCACTTTAATCCAAGAAGAATGCTGTTCGTATATTCCTGACCATAAACACGAGATAGACAATCACCTTGAGGTAATTCAGCAAGTGTCTGCCATGACCAAACCAGGCCCAAACCCACTGACGGACTTTTTCCAGAAATGGTTTGGGGGGTGGGGTACCATCCTAGTGAACATTCTGATTGCCATTTGTGTAGGAATGCTCCTACTGGGAGTATGTGTTTGCTGTGGCATCCCCTGTATAAAAAGACTGATAAAAAACTTTATAGATATGTCAGTTTCTGAAACCTTATATCAAAGTACTGAGCTTGAAGAACTGTTAAAAGACTGAAAATGCTTTCATAACTTTAAACTGAATGACTCTCTTGACTGCAAATCCTGAGTGGAAGAGGTTAGGAGAAGAAAACAAGCTGTTTATGCTTATTTTGAAAGTATAATAAAAGTATTAATAAGGGGGAAATGTTAGAAAAATATGTATTAATGTGTGTATTAGTAATATGCTTAGTGCATTTAGAGCTTGAAAAGGGTTAACACATTTATTCTATTTCATACTGCATAAATCTGTACAAACTGCAAATGCTTTCTGACCTTGTATTGCTAGCTAAAATCTTGCTTGAGCTTTGGAAATTTACTGAGAAGCAGGTGATTTCTGCTTGCGTTAGGAAAATAATAAATAGAACAATACTACTTGTATGAAGCTTAGACAGGAAGTTCCGCTTATGGTGTGAGAAAATACACAGCTGTAGAAGTTAAAGATAATTAGGACAAAGCCTGTTTGAAAATATGAACTGCAATCAGCATTTGCTTGTATCTGAATTAGAAGAGTACATTGAAAAGGAACACTGTACAATAGAGGCTTGTAAATGGATTAATGGTCACCAAGGCCAGGTTGTTTTTCTCAAAAGTTTCTCACAAATCTAGTCATGTCAGCAGAAAATCTGAGCAACATCTGCTGTAGAACAATGCTAAAAGTTGAGTTTGATTACGTCAGCTTAGAAGACCATGTCTTGTAAAACAGTATAAGAATGAACATACTTCCTGTTAATAGTTAGACAAATCCTTGTATTTGCATGTTTTTGTCTCCTTGCGGCAAGTAAATTAAAAGTGCCTTAACTGAACCTTACGTGTATTGGTCTTTGAAGTTTTTTCCTTTGACAAGGTGAATAATTCCATCACTAATGTATTGGAGCTATGAAGCCCACTTACAGAGATACAACCTTTTGTTGACCATAACACCAGTAGTTTTGTGTCTTTTGTCTTTCATAAACATACAATATAAAATCAGCATCTAAAGACAGAGCTTTATACTGTCATGACACTAGAGTCCTTCCTCTGTAAAAAGATACAAAAGCTAATCACCCTAGATATCCACATCCCGCCCCCACCCCCCATTAAGGAAACCATGGTAAAACATTTCTCCAAAGCCAACTTCTTAAGACAGAAGTGGCGAACTTCTTGAGACCCATGCAGATGGCCAATACAGTTATGACTACTGAATCCTACACAGATGCACTCTATAAGCACTTACACGAGTGCATGGTTCATGCTATCCCAAACAGAGCCAAGACGCTATCCTCCAAGAAAAGGAAGCCAATCTGGTGCTCCCCTGCCATAAACAAACTCTACAACAGAAGGAAGAAACTGTTGCAAAAGAGAGTAAAATCCCCATCAGTGGAGGAGTTTCCTGGTCAGCCTCAGTAAGAAGCTGAGCTCCATTATAAGAGCCTCCAAAGCTAGCTGCGAAAACAAAATTGCCACTGATTCTAGGGACAACCACAAAGCATTCTATAGCTATGTCAAGAATCTCAATGACAACACCCATATCTGCTCTGAGTTACAGCACAACGGCATGAAAATTACAGAACCAACTCATATTGCCAACATCCTGGCAGATAGGTTCAGTGCTAACTTTACCCCCCTCTCACCCCCTAAAGGACCCATATCTATAGGGAAAGAATACAGAGTCCCTGTAATCACAAATATGCAGGTAAAAGCTGCACTCTCTAAATCCAAAAACACAGCATCCATGGGATCGGACAACATCCCAGGCTGCATTTTACACGAACTTCAGAATGAACTAGCTCCCCACATAAGCACCATGTTCAATCATAGTCTCACATCAGGGTTTGTGCCCACTGAATGGCACACAGGAACAGTTATCCCACTCCACAAAGGGGGAGCCACCACTGATCCTGGGAACTATCTCACTATTAGCCTGACAAGCCTGGTCTGTAAGACCATGGAACGTATCATCATGGAATTCATAAACAAAGACATTGGTAACCTCCAAACTCTGGACCCCACCCATTTTGGGTTTGTGAAAGGCAGATCATGCCTCTTGAAACTGATCGACTTCTTTGAGGCAGTCACCAAAGCTGTAGACAAGGGTAAGGTTTTTGACACCATCCCCCATTCTGGAATTATAGTTAAACTCACTAAACTAAGTATAAATCCCTACGGCACAAGATGGGTTGCCAATTGGCTCACTGACAGAACCCACACTTTAAAAGCTGCAGACTCCAAATCTGACTTCAAACCAGTGACAAGTGGAGTACCACAGGGTTCAGTCCTGGGACCTCTCCTGTTTGGTATCTACTTCTCTGAAGTACAGGCTAACACAGAAGGCCTAACTAAGTTCGCAGATAACTGCAAACTAGCAGCCATAGTTGAGTCCCCAAATTGCCCCTGTCCATAAGGGACATAGGCACTATCCCAGGTGTGAATTTACAATTTCCCATCTACTGAGCCAAAGTACATTTTTAAAGGGCCAGGGAAGGGCTCTGCTTAATATGAATAGGAAGCCTATTCCAAAGAAGTGGCAATCTCTGAGACATATATCTGTCTCTCCAGCATGTTTTGTTTGAGTTGCTGACTAAGCTTAGAACTCTAGATCGGGTGCCTCTTGTGCTATTTGACTTGTGGATGTGTAGCAGCTCTATCAGGGCAAGATTTTTGTGTGCCTTATAGATCAGACATAGGTTACCCCTTAATAGTCATTTGGAGACAGTGTATAACACTGATGAAGGCTTATTGAATCTGCTGAAACCGGTCTGTTTTGCCATGATTTAACTATTGAATAAATTATATGTTTTAACACCACTATATGCTGGCTCTTGTCTTTCCAACCACAATGAGTTAAATTGTAAAAAACATCATGCTCAAGACCACATGACAAATTAAATTTGTACATTCAATGACAAACTAGATCCCATAGTATAGTTAATGTTAGAAAAGTTACTTCTCACTCCTCTTAAAACATCACTGGTAATCCTCCTCAAAACAGAAGTAATCATCTGGGACTTGGGTTCCTAGGATGATAATCAGGCTCTCTTTTGATCCCTATGTCTCTGTCATAGTCAAATATCAAATCCAGGAAGGTCTTGATCCTGCTATGACATTCCCTGATTAGACCTAACTTGGAATATAATGTTTTCTTTGGGAAGTACTAAGTCTGAGCACCTTGCTTATCTTGGTAAACTCCAGATATTCTTAATAAAAAAACATATATAGTCAACAAAAGTTGTCCCAACAAGTTAAAAGTTCTTTCCCCTCTACATCTTATTATATAGAATGCTGAAGGGTGATTTCCATTTAGCTTATGACACAGTGAAACACTCTGCCTTTTTCAACCCCCTTCCACCTTTATAAAATAATTAATTTTAGAAATACAGCTTCTAAAGACCTTATCTTCCATCAATGTTTTAAATACACCTGTTGGTGTGATTAATTTCTGATCCAGCACATCTGAAATAGACTCCCTTTACATGTTAAACAGAGCAAAGTTTAGCTATCTTCAAAATTAACCTAGATGATTGGAAGGTAACCATATATTTTTGCCAAGAGTTTGTGGTAATGATCTTTAAAATAGGTGAAAAATAACATATTCAAGCTATTATTAAGTGGAGTTGACAAAGTTTCTTAATAGTGCTCTGTCCATAAACTTAGTAATAACCTATGAACCTAAAATTATATGTTGCCTGAAATGCCCTTATAGTGCTGCACAGGATCCATAATTTGGCAGAATAACTACAGAATTAGAGCACCTGAATGTACTGAACTATAGAAGATAAAATTATGCTTTATCCATGCATGTACTGTGCTGTAGGTACTTGCTTTACATGTCTACTAGCCTTTCATTGCAGACTACAGCCATTGTCAAACAATGTTTTTATGCACCATTGTCCACTGTATATCCCACCTCACAACAAAGTATGTGGCTACTCTCCACCATTTTTTTTTGTTGTGTAAACTGTGGCCACAGATCAGTATTCTTCAGATGGTCAGTGCCTCTGTTTGCAGTAGTCTTGCCTACTTCAAAACACTTTGTACAAATGAATAGTAATGTTTTAAAAGACCTAAACAAATAAAATATTTAATTTGTTATGGTAATCCAGTTTGATTCATTACAAAATGCATTTATTTTCAGTGAATGCTATCCATTCTTTTTTTGGTACTTATGTATTATCGCAACCAGATTTCTGCGGCAGTACTGGATTGTTCCTGCTCACAAAAAATGTTTGTTAATGTTGTCAAACTGTAAAGTAGTGTGTTTTCTTTAACAGTACAGGTTGATTTCTGGACTGCTATCAATACAAAGTGCAAAACACACTGTTGTGGTTTCTTCATGGTGTTTACTGGCACCATGTCGTTTCCTACAAGTCTGGCTGCTGGATGTTCCTTCTTTGGGCCAGCGAATGCTGTGAAGTATCGGTCATTACCTTCATGTGGGAATCACAGCTCTGTAATTTTTGTCATGTGACTCGCATAACACAGTACGGCAGTAATTACATCAGAAATCAGTTCAGTATACCCCCCCCCCCCACCATGCCACTATCGCAAAAGCAAACCAAATCAGTACTGCCGACTTCTTCCTTGACAAAGAAACCCATAACCTAGTGTCACCATAATCCACCCTCACTTTTTCAAACCATTAGTTAGGGCAATCTCACATTGCACTGCTTGCTTTCAAGAATGTGCACACATCTGTGAGAAACTATGACTTTACCAAAAAGTTATGTCCTGTGTCTGTGTTCTCCTTCTGTGAAGGAGTCTTACCTGACGACTCCAAACCTTGCATTCATCAGAAAGGCAGCATCCATGACAATCGAAGCGTGATTCACGCCAAACACCCCTAGGATTTTTGACATTTTTTCTGCTCCTGCAGGTAATCCACACTCTTTGAAATGTAAAACGGAGTATCTATCACGCCTTACAGTGTTTCATGCAGTCATTCCTTTTCAAGTGGGGGCATTTCGCAACCGCAAAAATCTGGTTGCGATAATACGTAAGTACCCTTTTTTTTCTCAATTGTTTTTATTGAAATTTTAACAACAAAACATTAATATATGATAAAAGAAATATTATAAAACAAATATACATATCTGAAAGGACAATAATAAACAACAGCTAAAATAACTATTTACAATGGTGTCTACTATAAAACAAAGCTTTTTAAACAGAAAAAGAATTGTGATAAAAGCATAGTTGTTAGTTAATTATTAAAGTCTGTTTATCCAGCAGTTCTTTGAATTTCAACCATAAGAAGAGGTGATTCTAGATGTTATTGGCTGTTCCATCCTTAACATACAGGATCCATGTGTTGTAATAAAGGAACCAAATGTTTCACAAGGGTTGCATTTTAACATTCATTTCTCTCATTTTACACACGTAACATGGTGCTCGCTTTGGTTTTATATAATAGTTGAATACCGTTCCATAGATCTTTTTATCCTGAATAACTGATATTTGTTTGCCAAGTAATTCTTCTGAATGAACATGGTCAAACAAAAATGAGTAAAATAAGTTTTCCCAAATGGAAAAGTTTATCCACAGATGATTCGGTAATGCTGGAGGTGAAACTTGAAACTTATAGCAAGTGTCTGTGTGTTTTCCCATTTTTATTTGTCCAAATGAAGTAGAATTCGTATTTTAAGAAGAATCTGTTTTCTTTATACAAATGTCTTGTAAGTGGAGGCATTGTGCCAAAATTACATTGAATAATCTCTGAATTTTACTAAGTATAGTTTTCTTAAGCACAACTCTTTTAAAGATAATCTAAGTTTTCATATGCATTGAAACATCAGCTAGAATTTATAGTCACTAGCACAGCACTACAACTCGTGCTGCATTCCATAGGTTAGACAAGTTACACTGCTACTGTAATAAGAATTCATAATCACATGATCTCATTGGCAGTAGCAGAACATCTTATGAACAGGGAATTTACATGATTATGAATCACTCCGCTAAGTAGTTTGAACAGTTGCTCATATAAGTGCTCAACCAACACATGTGCGTGCACACCCACAGGCACACAGACACAGAGACACACAGACACACACATACACACGTGCGCACATGCGCGCACACACACACAAACACACACGCACACACACACGCACACACGCACACACACACACACACACACACACACACACACACACACACACACACACACACACACACACACACACACACACACACTTTGCATGCAGTACTTATTCTAGATGCTATCAGATAAGGGAAGCGAAATACAGTATAGCTTCTGCAGATCACAGCTGTGTTCTAATTAGCCTTCCCTCTCTGATAGCAGAAATCACAATCAGGCACACATTTATGTACACACACCCACAAACACTCACACACAATCTGCATACAGAAAAGATTACAAACATTCACTGTCTGGACACTCTGCATCTACAGTCTCCCCATCCATGTCAGGCACTTGTCACCTACCACATACAGACACACAGTGGTCACCTATTACATACAGAAATATGTATTTTTAAACTGATAATAAACATTCATACACATACCCTTACAGAGAACACTCACATGCTATCTCTATACACCACAGACATATGCTTTCATACCCTCTCATACAGTAAATAAACATATGGCACTGTACTGCATAATTTGCCTGGATCAGCAATTCATGTAGGGTTAAGAAATGATTCTCTCCTAGTGACATGTCTAGGTGTCTGCAGCAAACTGCCTGGACATCTATTAAGTCACCATAATGGGCAATTTGCCCTCCAGAGCAGAAGATGGGATGATAAGTACACTCATTATCATAGGCCCCGCCCCTAAATGCTGCAATGCAAACCTCTCACTGCTCAGTAGGGCAGAGCTACATTACTGATCAGTGAGGAAGCTATGAATCAGGACAATCTTACATAGCAGTAATCAAGCTTCCAAATTCTGTCATATCATTTATTGCTTTAGCTGCATTTGTCAGTTTCAAATAAGTTATGTTCAGTATAGCAATATAGCCAAGTATAATTTGCCTTGTAATAACATTAGCAGATGCACAACTTAATTTTGTTTTGTCTACGTTTCAATAACAGAGCTTTGCAAAATTTTCTGAAAATAGTTCTTAAAACATGGTTCACTATACTTTTATTTTGGTAATGTTTAAATATTTGAAATGTAAGCTCGATGCTAAATGGAGTACATGTTGTGTTTATTTTCTCAACAAAAAATAATACTGTGATCGTAAAGGACTTAGTTTCAGAGAACTACAAAGATTTGTTTATTAATGCTCATGATCTCTACATTAGTCACTGACATAATATCGATTACTAAATTCAGTCTCCCTTATTGTTGAAACATGCATCCACAGCAGTGCAATCCTCAATCAATTATTAGAATATGTAATGTAGAATTTTACAGGGAGGGAGGTATTGTGGCTGAGTGGTCTAAGCTGCTGGATTGAGGCTCCAGTCTCATCTAGAGATGTGGGTTTGAATCTCACCACTGTCAATCTAAGGCTGTGAAATACTGTCAAGCATGTTTAATTCTCTCTCAGTCTTCATTTGACTGTTGTGCTACCCCAAGCATGTAATTTAACCTGACAACGAATTGGAACATTAGAGAGTTTCAGTTAGGCTCCTTAATGGTCTATTCAAGTGCATGACTAGTATCTTCCTATGAACTCACTTTCAGGACCATTTTTGCCTTTTTATCAGCAGTGGGTGTATCAAAAATATTGAGAAGATCAGCCCCCCTCTGTAGTGATATAGGTCAAAAGGGTAGCAAACGTTGTGTACGGAGCATCCTCTAACATTCTTGTGGGTGAGATTATGCAGCTAAACTATGTCTCTTCCATTCAACAATACCTTATACCTGCAGGCCATGTAGCCATGAATTTATTTTTATTTTATTTATTTTACATTTGTTGACCGGGCTAGTCCAGCTGGATAATTTCCATTTTCAGTGGAGGCCCGGGGAGAAAAGCTCCACAGATTAAAACAAGGTTATAGAGATTAAACAATTACAATAAATGTCTGAGACACAGACAGTGAGCAACAATGCATACATATTAGTCTAGATAAAGTAATAAAAACACATAGTACTATCTACGTATTGAGAAAGACATTAATTGTTTACAGTACAATTATGTGAGAATAGGGTAATTACATACTTTAAAATGTATATACATACTTATAAAAGACAATGTTTGTACTTTTTTTTTTTTTTTTGAGAACAGTAGTAACAGTACAGTCGTACAGTCATTAAGTCATTTGTGATCACAGAGAAAGATTGCAGTTTTGAAATAAGGAATTATGATAGTAAAATGAAGAAAGTAGATTAGTCTGGATTGGTACAAGAGCAGAGCCAGAAGTTGTTCAGATGTAAAAGAAGTTGTTTTTTAAAAAGATGAAAGGAGCCGAGAGGTAATGTGTGAGGGAGGTTATTCCATATTTTGCCTACTGAGTTGGAGAAAAGGCAGTTACCTGCAGAATTTGTGATCCTAGTTGTGTTGACTTGTAGCTTTTCGGGCGCAGCTGTTTCAAGTTATTATAGGGGGTCAAGAGGTTACTAAGAGCAGGTGTCTTTGATGGTTCATATAGAATGTTATGTGTTATTAATAGTTGTTGATAGATAAGTTTATTAGGAAGTTCCAACCAGTGTAACTGTTTTAAGTTTATACAGTGGTGTGTTCTATACTGGGATGCTGTGGCAAAACGAGCTATATTGTGGTAGGATGTAGACAGTTTCCTAAGCTTGCTTTTAGAGAGGTTAGTGTAAATGGAGGAAGCATACAGTAGGGTAGAGATAAGATGTGATTGTGCTAAGGTGGTCCGTGCTTCTGGTGTAAGGAAGGGTTTAATTCTGTACAGTGAACCAATCTTTTTATTAACTGCTTTTATAGTGTTATTGTTATTAATGCACTGACTTAACATGTGCAAACCCTGGAGTATCCTTAATATAAGAACTGCTCCAGTTTTTAAAATGATAGCATGCAGATTAATTTAAGTATCTTGAAAATGCTTTAGTCCAGCTGTGGTGGCTATTTTGCAGAAACAATGAAACAGTTAATCTTACTTCATTCCTTTCAGTCTCCGGCTTGGTCAAACCTTTACACAATTCACTGTCCTCATATAAAACATAAAACACTGTATCACTGTGACAGGGGGAGGTGGGAGCAGAGTGTTAGCCACTAGCCTATTCACTTTGGGTGCAGTTAGCCTATGGGGAACACCCCAGTAACTGTGCTCATTACACTGCCAAATCCAAAGACAGTACATATTGAAGCACATGTCCGTAATATGATGCAAGCACTAATGCAGGAGTCACACTCATTGCAGGGTTTTTTTTTTAACCTCACTATTGACTAAACATCACTTTTGGCTCTCAAGTCTCATCATCAAGAGGAATGAATGGGCCAGTGTGATCTCACCCCTGGAGGAATGAAAAAAGCAGTCAAGTTGGCCTGATAGTCAGAAACGGACTAGGGCCAAAAAAAATGTATCTCTGGTTATAGGGTAGAAACAGCTTCATTTTAGTTCAAACTGAAAATGACTTTCCCTATTTAATGTTCTTCAGTTCTGCAGATTCCATTTTGAGATGCTTTCCATATTAACAAAACTTGAAATTCACATAACTCAACATCGCCGCATTCAGTATTGGTGACTAATAGTGTGCTACTTGGCTTTTAAAAAACAACATTTTTAAAGTTCAGGACATACAAAAAAGGGTTAACTGCCAGTATGTGTGGTACAGCCAGGTACCTTCACTGTTTTACCAGTTTGTGTGCTGTAGCCATACTAAGAAGTACATGTCTCAACCTTACTGGTCTCTACACATACCCACATTATTTGTAGTATAGGTATCAATGTGTCCAACTTTGTGCATGTAAAGTATCTTTACATTATGTTAACTTTTTACCAAATGGTTTGTCTCTGTGACCTTTTCACTCTTTGATTTAAATGTTATTTGGGGCATTTTGCAGCCACCCTAACATTTATGGACACTAGACGCAGTCATCTTTAACTGTTTCTAAAATATAGCCAACAAATCCCCATATGTTATACTGATGAGCTCGGAAAGGGCAAACCATTGCATGTCTACAGCTAGTGGGAGGTTGTCTTTCTTGGTCTGAATCTACCAATAAAGATTTAAAAAGTGAAAAGTCATGAGCATTCAGAAGCTGTTTTTTAAACAAAAAACATCTTTATTAAATTACCATATATGGTATAGGCAATCATGCATTTATATAAACGAATACAAATCATATTAGCATAATTTAAGTTGCATACATTATACATCACTTATAATCTATCCAGTCATTGTCAGTCAAACATTATATAGCTCATTAAAATCCTGCCTTCTTTTAAATCTCATTCCTCTTCTGCATGTATTGTTCCCACATTTCCCATTTTTTTGTATGTAATTTGCTTCTACCCTTTTCTAAAGATCACAATTCCAGTTGTTTTCTCTCACTGCTTCTAGTACAGTTGGCTTAGGCTTTGATTTCCATTTTGTAGTAACTGCTTTTTTGGCAGCCGCCATAATTAGACTCAGTAAGGCCTTACTATGTCTAGACAATTCTGATTCTATATCACAGTTCAAAACAATCATTTCCTTAGTTACACCAATCTGCGTACCCAGTATCCCTGGCATAGCAGTCTGCAGGGAATCTTTAAAGTCTGCCAACTCATTATATTCTCAGAAAATATGTTTCCATTTACCTCTTTTTTCTCCATCACACCTCCAACATTTGCTGGATACCTGAGAAAAAAATTTTGGAGCCTTCTTGGGGTATAAAAATATCTATGTAAACCCTTCCAAGCAAAGATTCTAAATTTTCTAGTCTTTGTTGCATATTTGGGAAACATACATATGTCCCCACATTGTTTCTTTGTGAACTGCTTATCCAGTCTCTCTTCCCAATCCTTTCTAACCTTCTCTGATTGATTCTTATAATTATCATGCAATATTTTATATGGTATACTAATTAATTTTTTATTTTATTTTATTTTACATTTATTTACTGGGAAAGTCCGACTGGACACATGTCCTTTTTCAGCGGAGGCCCGGGGAGAAAAGCTCCATTACAAAATAGTATAAAAATAAACATAATAGAAGTTTAACAAATTACATGAATTTAACACAAACATTAACATACAGATAATATTTATACAATGCTATTACATGATGTCCTCATGTGGAAGTGTTTCTTTCTCTTTTTTATTTTTTAATTTAATTTAATTTTTTTAATTTCTTTTTTAACATCAGCTTATATTCTAGATTCTACTAAAACTTTACCAATGCTGGTCTTTCACTTAGGATCCCCATATTTCCTTTGAGCTTTTGGAAGCTATGTGACTGAAATACTCATATGTCCCTCCAGGAGTCATTTGCAGGGAATGTTTGAATTTAAAGTTTCCTATTCATTTGTTCAGGTTGCATTTGAACAGGGTTGGGGACCTACTTTGATTTACGTTTAAAGGAAGTCTGTTTCATAAAAAGAGGGAGTCTAAGAGAAATATATATTTGACCAACTAGTTCTGTTTATGCTGCAGTGGTAGTTTAGTTAATTCGAGTGGGTTTTTAAGAAGCTATTTGTTTTGCAGATGCAAAGAAGGCAGTATGGGAGACAGGATCCTTTGAGGCTCTGTAGGTAAGGCAATAGTCCCTCATCAAATGCCTGTAAGAAACAGAGGAAGGAGAAAGTGTTTGCGGTGGTTTGAGTACATGGTAGACATGCCCTTGATTTTCTTTGTGAGGAAATGTTGAAGTCTTTTGACTTGAGTCCTATGTTTAGACAAGTACATGCTGAAAGAGGCATTATATTCTATTACTGGTCTGATAAAGGAAGAGTAGAGAGGATAATAACTTTCCTTGACCTAGAAGATATACCCTGGTAATCAGTCAGTCTGGTTAGATAAAACTGTTTCCTAATATCATTGGATACATGGTGGTCAAAGTCGTAGGTTCAAAGGTATATACAAGGCAAACACTACAAACTAGTACATGTCTACCTAATAACCAGACAGTGACCAAAGGTGAGAATCAAATCCTGTATGTTATGCTGTAAGGTAAATACCTTAACAATTACGCCAATCCCAAACCGCATATGTTGTCCAACAGGGTATTAATAAATGAGGAGAGCTCAACGAGTCTGTGACTTCATGTCATATTAAGTCATCATGAACCACAGAGAAAGAGAGTAAAAAAAGCTGCCATATGGCTTTTGTTCTCTAACTGTAACTGTTTAGCGAACATCGGTGGAAAAAAAAATAGATAAAAGTTAAAAAGGGAAAATGACTGAAGTCATTACAATAGCAGTTAAAATTAGTTACCAAATTACTTTCCCCTTCACCATCCTCAGCACTGAAAAAGATGCATTTTGTGAGCACTGTAAAATAAAACAAAAGTAATGCAATTAATGGTATTTGAGGGATATATATATATATATATATATATATATATATATATTTATATATACATATATATATATATATATATATATATATATATAAGAGACTCGAGTGTGTGTGGCTAAGAGAGAAAAGCAAAGGGCTTGTGTGTGTGTGTGTGTGTGTGTGTGTGTGTGTGTGTGTGTGTGTGTGTGTCTGTGTTACGTATATGTGAGAGAGAGTGTATGTGCTTACTTTTTTAACTTCTTTGCTTAAGAATTCTTGACAGATATTGCCCTAATTCACTTAAAAGTGAATAGAGCAAGTTGTTTTGCATCAGCATGTCTTTTCTAAACAATAAGAAGTATGAAGCTGTATAATGACTAAGTTTGTTGGTTAACTGTAGTCTTCAGATATGTACTAGAAAATCAAACATTTGTCAAGGAAAATTCAAAAATGTGAAAGAAAATCAAGAATGTTTTACAAAATCAGGGGCAGCTGAAAGGCATCTGGGGTAGGGAGGAGGAGATGCATTGCTTTACACTGCATATATTTTTGTTCACTTGATCAAGACCACAAGAACCACAAGAAAGTAACTGTAATTGATGGGCACGTGTGTGTGTGTGTGTGTGTGTGTGTGTGTGTGTGTGTGTGTGTGTGTGTGTAAGTGTATCTGAGTTTTTGCATCTATGTGAGAGATTGACTTTTTGACTCTGTTAGTGTATCTCTATATATGAAGCTTAGTCTGTGTGGTGTGTTTGTGTCTGTGTATGCTTGTGTGTGTGTGTGTGTGTGGACATTAAATATTTATATAATGTATGATATGTATACACATATTATTTTTTTATGGAAAATATATCCTCCAATAGTGATTGCATATGCTAGATCAACTATGTAACATTAGGTGAAGGAATTATTTTACATTAAAATGTAAAAATATATATTTTAATAATAAAATGAATGCAATCCATTTTAACAGATAGTACATTTTCTAATTACATTAATGCCCTCCAGGGTGGGTGTTGTAAGGAAATACTTGACCTTCCATGGGGGGAGAGGCCCTCCACCTGTGATGTCTGGCCTCACAACACCTCTGGATGGTTTGTTATTTCTCCAGTAATGCCCACTCTCTCAGGTGATATTGCTTCCTACCTCTTTTCATTTCAGAGCTAAGGAGATCACTGATCAGTCTTACTTGGCAAAGAATAGAAACTGTCCATTACGTCTAAAGTATCAAGCATAATATTCACTGATCCAGGCTGAGAGCAAGTCAACTGTTTAATGCTGTAAGGAATGTATCATCATTTGAAGCATGATGATCAGGTAGAAGAATCACAGCATATAGTCTATTAATTTCTGTCTGTATTAGTTATTAGATAATCTATGTATAACTGTGCAAATATTCTGAGAACTGAAATAGATAAGGTCAGTTCTCACACAAGCCAGAAGCCACGCTATTTGTTAATCTCTTTTCAGCCCGGAAATTAGCTTCTTTGAGAAAGAAACTTGTTGACACTATATCATGCTTCCAGCTCTGCAGGTGAATTCTCTCCCTTATATCTTACACTGCTTGCTCAGAAGCTGCTGCTTGTCTCAAAAAGATCACTTAACTGGCTAAGTTCTAATTAAACTCTGTTATAGTGATTGGCAAGTAAATAAATAATTAACCTACTTAGATTTAAAGTTCATTCTTAGCTAATCACTTTGCATTAATCACATAGTATTTTCCCCTAATTACTGCAGTGGTGCTGCGATAGCGTTGTTGCCTCACAGTAAGATGTTGTCCTGTTCGATTCTCAGATAGAGCGTCTTCTGTGTGGAGACATGTGTGAATGGGCGTACCTTCATTGAAGGTTGTGCGTCAGGGCCTGCAACTCGGCATGTAAAAATCTACTGCCAATCATTAATGGACCGGAGTTCCACTGTGGCGACCCCTAACCGGGAAAAGCCAAAAGACACAACAACAACAACAACATAGTATTTTCCCCTGCAATATTCAGCCCTTGATGAAGGGGTTTGGAAGACGTATGAAAGCCTACTTACATAACTTAATCAGGTTTAACACTACCTATGGGTATAAATATTATATGCATTCTGAGTCAGACTGGCCAAGGTTTACTTGAAAAGTCATTATGGCATAATGGTTATGGTGTTTACTTTACAGACGCAAGTTACACAAGGTACAAGCTTTGATTCTCCCATGGGGTAATTGGCTAGACTTAAAATGGTCCATAACAGCAGTTAGCCTAGTACTAACCTATGAAACAAAACTGACAGGAATTAATTTATACATCATTTCTACCTTACCAGTAGCTAATGACCAATTAATTACTATCAATGTATAATTAAAATTATTAATCATATTTATGATGTAACTATTTGTAGGACAAAATAAATGTTTTATGCCTCCATCTATTTCTTTTACCAACAGATAATTGGCTTACATGCAAATTGCAGTAGTGAGCATAATAAGGTGTAGCACTCCTCTTTGCCATAACACAGATTATTTGTATGCACAAGACTTTTAGCTAACTGTGTATGGGACACATTAGCTCTGCTTATCTTTGCTAGCTGTTGCTTTTGTATTGGTACACAAATAAACGAGTCTTTGTAGGTTTAAGCAGCTTTATTCTATACAAACATATCATAATTGAGGCCTACTGACTATGATTTAAGTAACTTATATACAAACTAACTACTGCGATCATACATGCTCACTCTCTGGCTGCTTCTTCAAAATGGCACTAGGGATTGCATGTGTCTGAAATTTATACCTGCACGCACAGCCTCGCGTGCTTCTTAAAGACATAGCACACACATGTTACACTCTGATCTTCATCCTCTCTCTTTGAGAACTAGATCATGCAATTTGTTATGAGATATTTAGCATGCAGAAATCACAGATAATCTATCATCTATAGACATGGATTATACAGTACTAAATACGTATATATACACAACCAAGTCCATGATGCTGCATATTTCACACTAGGCTTAGAAACTCATCCTTATTGTGTGACATAAAATTGGGAATTAGATTTAGCAACTGGAACAGTGTCTGCAAAATGGTTGACCTGTGGAATGTTCAAATCACTTTCTGGAACAGAATCAGACTTTTGAACACATTCTAGTCTGAAAACAATGTCTGACTCATTCTTTGATTTAGAGTTTGCACCACAGATACAATATTTTGATTACAATGATGATGACTGTGGTATATGAAGAAGATATCTGCAATTCCTCCTATACCCCACACTCTTGGAGCTTATCAAATAGGATCTCGGCTCAACACAGATGCCTGTAATCTGTCCTATTTGATCAAAATCTTTCATTGTCTGAATTCGTACGGTCTCTCCTTCTCTCAAAGAACTAAGTAATCTGCTTGATCTGTCGTAACTAGAGTTCTGGATATTACGCTTCTTAATCAATTGAGCCTTGATGGTTTTACTGTTTATAGATTTAGGCTGCAACAATCTTGGTGAAATAGGCAGCGTAGTTCTAGTTTGTCTGTAAAGTAGTCTTTGAGCAAGTGAGCCAAGAATATCATCACGAGGTATGTTTCTGAGATTAAGTAAATTCAAGAATACATCAGTATTGCCACACTTTGACTTTTCAAGTAATTGTTTTGCACTCTGTACTGCTTGTTCAGCTAGACCATTGGATTGAGGATATTCAGGACAACTAGTGGCATGTACAAAGTCCCATTCTTTTGCAAATTTCTGAAACAACTGGCTAGTAAATTGAGTACCATTGTCAGAATAAAGGTTGTGTGGACTACCATGAACTGAAAAATGATGTTTCGACTTGGTAATAACAGCTGTTGAGGTTAAGTTTGGTAGCAGATCAGTCTCAAACCAATTTTAATAAGAGTCTACCAAAACCAAGCAGTGTTAATTGTTCCACTCAAAGATATCAGTTGCTACTGTAGACCAAGGTAGTTCATGTATTGGATTTAGCTGAAGTGGTTCTCTTTGCAAATGCACTCTGGTACTATTACATAGTGAACAAGAAGAAAGAACTCTGTCAATGTCTTTTGATAATGAAGGCCAAAATGCTAATTCACTTGCCCTTCTCTTAGTGGATAATAAACCTGGGTGACCATGATGCAACATATGAATATATTCTTGTTGTAAGGAAGCAGGAACAACAATTTTAGGACCTTTGAAAATAATGCCATCTTCCATCAACAATTCATCTCTGTAAGGAAAATATGATTGCACTTCAGGTGATACACTAGATTGCTTTGACAGCCATCTGATATTGATGTAGTGATTAAACTTTTGTGAAATTGGATCAGTCATAGGGCGGCCATGGTGGTGCAGTGGTTAGCACTGTCGCCTCACAGCAAGAGGTTCTCCGCTTCGATCCTTGGCTGGGGTGCCTTCTGTGCAGAGTCTGCATGTCCTCCCTGTGGTCGCGTGGGTTTCCTCCGGGTGCTCCGGTTTCCTCCCACATTCCAAAGACATGCAGTAGGTGGATTGGACACTCTAAATTGGCCCTAGGTGTGAGTGCGTGTGTGTGTGTGCCTTCTGTGGAAGGTTGGGCGCCGGGTTGGCAACTCGACACTGTAAAACTCCACTGCCAATCATGAGCGGACAGGTGATCTGCTGTGGTGACCCCTAACTGGGAAAAGCCGAAAGAAGAAGAAATTGGATCAGTCATAGTATGATCTCTGAACTCATCAAATCTAGTGATGGAAAAATTATGCCCTGGCATTATATCCAAGTAAAAAGTTTCAGCATCAAGCTGTTCTGTTGTACTTCTAGGTGATCTTGATAAGGTATCAGCCAAATAGAGCAATTTACCTTCAATGTAGACCATTTTGAAATTGTACTTTTGCAATTTGAGCATCATTCTTTGTAACTTCCCTGGAGTGGAATGCATAGAGTTCTTTAGAATGGTAACTAGAGGCTGATGATCAGTTTCAATCTGGATAGCTCAACCGTAAATATAACGATGAAACTGGGAACATGCGAAAACTATTGCCAAAAGCTCTTTCTCAATTTGAGCATGATGCATCTCTATTTGAGTAAGTATCCTAGATGTATAGGCTACTGGTCTGCCCTCTTGAAGAATAACTGCACCAAGACCAAATTTTGAAGCATTACAGGAAAGAACAACTGGTTTATTCCCATCATAGTATCTTAACGTAGGGGGGTGGCAATTTTCTGCTCAAGGTCATCAAACATCTTCTGATGATGTTTCAACCATGACAATACAACATTTTTGCATGTTAGCTCTCTCAAAGGTGCTGTCAACTCACTGAAGTCTGGTATAAATTTGTCTAAATAGTTGACCATGCCCAGAAATGCTGTAAACCTTGCACATTGTCTGGTGCTGACATTTCTAGAATAGCTGTTTGTTTGGGTTAGGTCTTAAGCCTGTACTTGTAAACAAATGACCTAGGTACGTAATTCCTGGAAGTCTGAATTTATACTTCAGAGGATTGAGCTACAAGTTTACTTCACATGCTCAGTCTAAAACTTTCTTGAGGTTTCCGTCATGTTCTGCTTCACCATTGCCTCCAACTAATAGATCATCTACTATTATGGCACAAGGATAACCTGAAAAAATTTGTTCCATTGTACGCTGAAAGACTTCACTTGCAGAATTTATTCCAAATGGCATCCTTAGGAATCTGTATCTGCCAAACGGAGTACCAAAAGTAGTTAGAAATGAAGATTTGCGATCAAGCATCACTTGCCAAAATGAACTCTGCATCCAAAACAGAAAATACAGTGGCATTCAGTATTAGAGCTGCAACCTCTTCAACTGTACGCATTGTATGATATGTTTTTTTTAATTCTTTTGTTCAAACTTTTGGATCAATGTATATTCTGATTTCATCTGAGCCTTTCTTGTGAGCAGCTACCATGGACGACACCCATTCAGTTGGTTCCGTGACTGGACAAATCACACCTTGATGTACCATCTTATCCAACTGAGCTTTAACTTTATTTTGCATTGCTATCAGAACTCTTCTTGCTGGTCTGACTATTGGAGTGATCTCAGGGTCTAATTTCATGGAATACACAACTGGACGTTTGCCAAATTTGTCATTGAAAACATCAGCATACTCTGAGAAAATGATTTTGGAAAAACTGGAACTTGGAACTGCACTCACATGATGAACTTCTTTAACAAAAGAAAGCAGATTCTTTCTCAAACAATCTTTGAGACCTAGTAAAGATTGCACTGGTTATCGGACTACATAAAATAATAAGTTGTAACAGTTCTTAGCCAAATAACATGAAAGTATTACTGAACCTTCAGATGTTATGTGATCCTATCTCGCCTACATTCTGTACTGATGGGTTCGGAGCCGATCCTCGGCTCCAACTCGGCACGCTATACTATAGAGCGAAGTCTCTAATTGGCTGAGCTATTCTACATCCCAGGATGCACCACTACTACTTCCCCAGATCTTGTTTGCCGCTTGACAGCAATAGACGTGGTCTCGACTTGGCTGGGCTAAGTACTCTTTACTGACTAATTTTCTGTCAGAATTTTGCTAATTTTTTTAACCAAAAATTTTGTTTCTTGGTATTTGTTCCTACTAAACGTCAAGGTTCTGTTTTAGTTAGAGGGGCCTTGCCCTCGCGCTCTGCCTGAGCTGTGTTACAGTTTTTAGCCTATCCTGTTTAAATTAGAGGGATTTGGCATCTCTGTGTGGTAGTGTTTCTGATTTTTGGTGTGTGTATTGCAGTGATGTCGAAGGAACATAAGCCTTCGGGGTTTAAAAAATGTACCAAGTGTGGGTACAAGATGTCAATCACAGATGATCACTCTCTATGTGTTTATTGCTTAGGCCCTAAGCACCTTCAAGAGTCGTGCAGTGTATGCCACGCTTTTTCTTCTCGTGTCCTCCAAGAGAGGAAAAACAAATTGATATTGAAGGGGCTTATCACCCCTTCTTTTGAGGAGGCTTTATCTTCTTCCCCCTCTCCTTCCAAGAAGAAGAAGTCTTCGGCTCCGACCAGTCCGTCAGAGCCGACAGCAAAGAAATCAAGGCAGGCTTCTCCGTCGGCTCCACGGACTTCGGAGCCGAGGTCGGAACGGTCTGCCTCGATGCCTCCAGCCTCGACTCCTCTGTCTTCAGAGCTGAGTGCTCGAGCATCGAGAGGCAGGTCACCTTCTTCGGCTCCATTGGTTTCGGAGCCGAGAAAGGTCGCTCGCTCAGACTCTTCTACCTCGGCGCCGAAGTCCCCATCGGCTCCGAGGGAAATTACTGTGCTGGTGGAATCTCCCTCGGCACTGATATTACTTGAGACTATTCGGAGCCGGTCCCCTAGTCTTTCGGAACTGACAGAGAAGTCAACTTGGGCCCGATCGGTATCTTCTCGGTCTTCGAGGATGTCCGATTCAGATATAGACAGGGTGCTTCAAAGGCTGTTCCAGTCTCCAGTTTTCCAAAAGTTAGTTTCGGCTCCAGCCCAGTCGGCTCCGGAGCCGATTGTCCACCCTGTTGTATTGGTTCCTCCTCCAACAGCCTCGGCACCATTGGAGTCGGTGCTGATGGAGCCAGTGGAGGTTCTCGGGTCAGCTCCGACCCTTACTCCAACCCCGACCTTCGGGTCGGAGTTCGGTACACGGTCCTCCTCGGTCGGCCCCGGGGGTGACGCTTTGGGTCCGATGCTTTCGGTTCCGAGCCTCCCTCTCGGTGTGTCGGCTGTGGGAGTGCCTTCTACTGTTGTGGCCTCGAGGGTCGGACCTTCCCAGGACTCGGGGGGTCCGGCCTTCAGGGCCATGAGGAGTGCTTTAGCCAAATCTTCATTGGCTACCTCCACCATCTCTCCGGCACCTTCCCTTGGCACGGAGACTTGTTCCTTTGTTGTCCCCCTGTCTCAAGACAGTGGAGCCCTGGGGCCTGAGGTCACCCCCATTGGGGATTCCTCCCTTCCTGGGGGTCCTTCTGAGGCTTCTTCGGAGGAACCTCCCAGGAAGAGACTGTGCAAGAGGAAGCATGTTGACTCACCTGATGAGTCTCTCACCTCGGACACCGACCTCGATGATGCGGAGGGGTCCCCCAAGTCATCCTCGGATGATGTCTCCTTCATAGACATCTTGGAAATCCTCAAGCAATGAGGCGACTGGCAGTCCAAACCCCCTTCAGCTGAGGAGTCGGTATTCCTCAAGGCCTTCGGGGCTCAGCCTTCCGCCTCCTGGGTGTCTCCGCCCTTCGATGAGCTCCTGGATTTGATCTCTCGAAGGGCATGGGAGCACCCGGATTCTGTGGAACCGGTGCCAGCTTGCCCGAATAAATTTCTGTCAGCCCCCCCTGAAAAGGATTTCTTATCTAAAGATGTGGCCGTAGATGCCCTGGTGGTGGCATCTGCTACCCAGCAAGATGTGGCAGAGGCCTCGACGTCCGTCCATCCTCCTAATAAAGAGTCCAGGAGTATGGATCGCATGGAAGCGCACCCTTACTTCAGCAGCCTTTACTTTAAGGTCTCTGAATTATTTGACGCACTTCACCAGACTTCAGAGGGATCTGGTCAAGGAACTTTCAGATACCCTCTCTGGTAACCTACCTGAGCAGTTGGCCCAGACAGTTAGCTCTCAGTTGGCTACTCTATCATCTATATCGAACTCGTCCATGAGGCTCATTTCATATGCGGCCAAAGGGGCGAGTAGAGCGGCGGGTACAGGTGTTGCTCTACGGAGACAAGCCTGGCTCCGCCTGTGTCATTTTGTGGAGGCCTTCAAATCTTCCTTTGCCGACGCTCCCTTTGATGGGTCCTCCTTGTTTGGACCCAAGGTAAAGGACACCTTGACCCGCTGTGAACAAGAGGGTAAGACTTTAACTGCCGTAGGGGCATGGTTTTCCACTCCCTTCCGGCCTTATCCCAAGGCTAGAAGAGGGGGGAAAATGTGGTTCCGCAAATCTCAGAAGACTTACCCCTCACAGCAGGATGATCCCCCTTCTAGAGGCAGAGGAGGGGGAAATTTTTCAGGAAGACACCGTCCCAGAGGCGGCAGAGGCCCCCACAACACCGGAGACCGCGAGTCCTTTCGTGGCTCCTCAACCTTCCAGCATCCCTGAAGGATTGCCCGACTGCGCCGCTCCGGAGACAGTCGGGGGTCGTTTTTCGAGGCACCTAAAGGCTTGGGAGAATATCACTCAGGACCGATGGGTGCTCCGGATCATTGCTGGAGGTTACAACATTCCCTTTTCTCAGCCCCCCCGCCATCCCGGAAAATCCCAGACCCACCACCCAGTCAACGGGATCTCGCAGCCATCGAAATTTCAAAGCTGCTTCAAAAAGGAGTCATCGAACCGGTCCCCGAAGACCAGACCGGATTAGGGACTTACTCAAGATTCTTTTTGGTGCCAAAAAAGACCGGGGACATGAGGCCCATCTTGGATCTCAGCAAACTCAACCGTTCTGTCAAGAAGTCCAAGTTCCTGATGGTCACCTTACAATCCATTCTCCCACTGCTGGAGGAAGGTGTTTGGATGTGCTCCATAGATCTCAAGGACGCCTATTATCATATCCTGATAGATCAGGTGTCCAGGAGACACTTGCGCTTCAGCCTGGGAGGCAGTCATTTCCAGTTCCGTGCACTGCCCTTTGGTCTCACCACAGCCCCCAGGGTGTTTACCAAATGTTTGGCGGTGGTGACTGCTCACCTGAAAAGTCTAGGATTCCAAGTGTTTCCATACCTAGACGACTGGCTCCTAACTGCCACTTCCAGGCATCTACTCTTACAGAACCTAGCAGCCACTATATCTCTAGGCAACTCCCTAGGAATCACCTTCAATTGGGAAAAGTCTGTGTTGCTGCCATCTCAGCGCATACGGTTTATCAGAGTAGAGATAGACTCAAAGCAAATGCGGGTCTATCTTCCTACAGAGAGGATAGAAATATTACAATCTCAAGTCCGAGCATTGCTCCTCAAACGCCGAGCCCCAGCCAGGATGGTCCTACAACTGTTGGGTTCCATGTCGGCTACCGTTCTTCTAGTTCCCTTAGCAAGATTGCATACGAGGATTCTCCAGTGGCTCCTGTCAGTCCAGTGGTCTTATCAGGATCTCCCTCTCAGTCACCTCATTCTAATCACGGAGACGTGCAAACAGGACCTCCGTTGGTGGCTTCTTTCCTCCAACCTGGATCAGGGGCGACCCTTCGTGCCTCCACCTCCAAGTGGCCACTTTGACTACGGATGCCTCCCAGATGGGGTGGGGGGGATATTACCTGGGCAGGTCAGTCCAAGGCAAGTGGCACCCCGACGAGAGTTCCCTCCACATCAACATACTGGAAATGAGGGCGGTGCTTCTATCGCTACAAGCACTACACAGTTATCTCCCCCAGGGCATGATTGCCATTCAATCCGACAACATGTCAGTAGTCTGGTACCTGAACAAGCAGGGAGGGACCAGGTCCTACCCCCTTTGCAGAGAGGCCATGAAAGTATGGGATTGGGTGATTGCAACCAACCGTTTCTTGGTAGCAACACACATTCCGGGGAGATCCAATGTGATAGCCGACAGATTTAGCAGAACTATTCTCTCCCCGCACGAGTGGTCTCTGAACGACAGAGTCGCGACTCAGATCTTCAGAAGATGGGGAACCCCCTGTTGCGACCTCTTTGCAACTCCTCTCAACACGAAATGTCAACGGTTCTTTTCTCTCACCCCAGTTCCGGGGGGGTTTCCCAAGGACGCTCTAGTCCAAGCTTGGCCCACCGGCCTACTGTTCACCTTTCTACCGGTTCCCCTTCTTCCCAGGGTGATCCAGAAGGCGATTCACTTGCAGAGCAAGATGATTTTAGTTGCCCCATACTGGCCTCGTCAAGTCTGGCTGCCCTTTCTTCGGAAATACACACTGGACGGTCCATGGTTCCTGGACCAGGTTCCAGACCTCTTGATCCACCAGTCAGGACTGCTTCATCAGTCCCTTCACTCGTTGAGGTTAACAGCTTGGCTCCTCCACTTCCGACCATAGTCAGGAACCAGGTTTTGGATTCGGAAGTCATACATATCTTGTCCTCGGCTCACAAGAATTCGACTAAAAAAATGTATAACAGCAAATGGAAGAGATTCGCCATTTGGGCCCAACTCTGGGGACTAGATCCCATTACTGCCCCGGTGTCAGAAGTTTTGAAGTTTTTAGCTTCTTTATTCAATCAAGGTTCTTCGGTCTCTACCATCAAGGTTCAATTGGCAGCTATTTCTAATTTTCATGAAAGTATAGACCCACCTTTGATGAGCAATAAGTTGTGTAAAGCCTTCATGAAAGGTGCTGGGCTGCTACGACCTTGGATTTCTCATCCCACTCCACCGTGGGATCTTAATTTCGTATTAGGTGCTTTGACCTCTTCCCCCTTTGAACTGGCAGCAACTTGTGACTTGAAATTTCTTTCTTGGAAGACTGCTTTTTTGGTGGCAATTACATCAGGCAGAAGAGTTTCGGAACTTCAAGCCCTATCTGTCAAACCACCGTACCTGGTTTTTCACAAGGATAGAGTATCCCTCAGGCCTAATCCATCCTTTGTTCCCAAAGTTTGTTCTAGTTTTTGTCTTCAACAGTCATTGGAACTCCCAGTTTTCTTCCCAAACTACTCAGACAGAGCGGAATACATCTTCCACTCATTGGATGTTCACAGGCAATTGCGTTTCTATTTAGATAGGATGCAGCAAACACGAAAAACTGATCAGTTGTTTGTGTCCTTTTCGGACAATAAATTGGGCAAAGCTGTCATGAAGGTCACTATTGCCAAGTGGATCAGGGACTGTATCAGTCATACTTACCTTCTTTCTAATAGAGAGCTTACAACCTCTGTGAAAGCTCATTCTACAAGGGCTATGGCTACTTCGACAGCCTTTCATTCCAAGCTTGCCATTAGTGACATTTGTGCTGCGGCTACCTGGTCTTCTCCTCACACCTTCATTTCTCATTACAAATTGGATGTGGCATCTCGGGGGCGAGCTTCCTTCAGTTCCACAGTTCTCAGGAGTGTTTTCCAGTGAGCCACCCAGGAATCAGGTGCTAGGGACGCTGTCCCATCAGTACAGAATGTAGGCGAGATAGGATCACATAACATCTTTTAGTTATGTACTTACCATAACTTTAGATGTTTGGGATCCATCTCGCCTACATTCCTAATAACCCACCCTCCTTCCCCCTGCCTTGGAGATCAGAAGAGACCGAACGGTTCAGTTTAGCCGTTTCATCTTGAAACACCTGGCAATGTTATTTCAACTGTCTATGTGTGTGTGCATGTATGCGGACAAACAAGATCTGGGGAAGTAGTAGTGGTGCATCCTGGGATGTAGAATAGCTCAGCCAATTAGAGACTTCGCTCTATAGTATAGCGTGCCGAGTCGGAGCCGAG
The DNA here is from genome assembly GCF_019279795.1 of Protopterus annectens. NCBI lineage: Eukaryota > Metazoa > Chordata > Ceratodontiformes > Protopteridae > Protopterus > Protopterus annectens. Next base: position 525,681,553 of record NC_056736.1, read on the forward strand.
GATCGGCTCCGAACCCATCAGTACAGAATGTAGGTGAGATGGATCCCAAACATCTAAAGTTATGGTAAGTACATAACTAAAAGTTTGAATTTCTTCACCTCCATATGCAACAAATCTCACACTGCTGGTTACATTGAGTTGTTCGTTAGTTCTTACTTTTGCATATGTGTCCACTGATATAACATTACGCTTTGACCCAGTGTCTACTGTGAGCTCTGTGGATTTTCCATTGATCTGAACCATACAAAACACTTCACTCCTGGTTAATAATTTTACTGCATCGACTCTTTCTCCAAGTACTGATACACCATCCACATAGAAAGCTGACTGTTTCGGCTCTACTTGATCAACTTGCTTTTATGTGAGACTTTTCTTTACAATTGAGTGAAGGTTACTTGATTTGCAAATCTTTTGGAAATGATTTCATTTTTTACACTTATGGAATTGCTGACTGTATGCTAAACATTCCTCTCTTTAAGACTCATGATTTGCACCACAATTGTGACAGTTAACAATAAAGCTAGATTTGGGTTTTGCTGACTCACGTTTGTGTTGCACTGAGCAGGTGGTGGAGCTTGCACTTTATCTGGAACTTTCTAGAAAGCTTTGCACATTCTTTGGAAACCCTGTGGCTGCCCCTTGCTTAGGCCTGTTCCTGTTTGCCAAGTATTGCATACTATTTACATTTGCTCTGGAGCTCACTGAAACCATGCTTTTGTTACTTACAAGCATATTCATATGTCTTTCTGTCATCTCATGGATCTGACAAATCTCTATTGATTTGCTTAATGTAAAATCACTGTCACGAAGTAAAATCTTTCTCACTGCAGCACTATTAATACCACAAAGAAGCCTGTCCTTTATCAGCTCATCTTTCAAATTACCAGACAGACACATTTTAACTCTGTTTTTCAAGTCAGTTATATAAGCTGAAAATGTTTCCCCTGGTTTTTGATTTCTTGTGTAAAACAAATGCCTCCCTAATGTAACATTCATCTGAGTGTTGCACATTTCTCTGAACTTATGCTTCAAACACTCGGGGACTTCCCTTGATTCAGCTGGCACAACAATATGGCGGTCTGCACCCTCACCTTCATACACTGCTGGTGCATATACAAATGAACGTTCTCTTTCTATGGCCTCAGATCCTGCTAGATTTAACAAAATGAATGCCTTGGTGCATGCTTCACTATCTGCATAAGCTGCTTGTATAAAAATATCATACTCCTGTTCAAATATTCTCCAGTTCTCTGCAATATTCTGATCAAACACAAGTGGTTGAAGTTTTCGAAATCTGTCTGCCGTATTAACACATACCAGCGAAGGGTCTTGGAAATAAGCATGAAGATACACACACACACACACACACACACACACACACACACACACACACACACACACACACACACACACACCTGCATAATTAATTGGCATAAACACAGTTTGCTCAATGCTTTTATGCTCTGATCTTATACTTTCTCTCTTCAAGCTTATCGGAATTATGTGAATGAACAACTTCGTAGTACTTTCAAATAACTGGACTTTAAAAAATTAACTTCTCGGGCTTCTCGATGCTGGCTATCAGTGCTTTACAAAACTTTGAGGAATAATTTCTCGGACTTTTTGATGCTTTATGAAATCTTCGATTGGTAAAGGCAGAAATGCTAAAGTCATTTATCATCACTCGCTATGCTCTCAGAATTGGTAAAGGCAGAAATGTTGAAGTCATGCACTTTCAGAATTGGTAAAGGCAGAAATGCTAAAGTCATTTACTTTTGGAATTGGTAAAGGCAGAAATGATAAAGTAATCGCTTGGAACTTTATCGACAAAGGCAGGATGCTAAGACAATTGGTGGTAAAGGTAAGAATGCCAAAATAATGCACCATCACTTGTTAAAGTCATCACTTTAAGAAACATTTGAAAACTTTACGATGCAACTGAGCAATTCATAAGCATTATAATGCAATGATATAATAAAATAAATAGAATATTTATTATAGGCAATATCCTACATGGGAATTTTGTAACACCTATTAGCGTTTTAGTAGTTTCTGTTTTAACTACTATGAAGTTATAGTTAAACACATTCAACAGTATCAACCAGTTTATTATATCATTGCATTTTGACTACAATTGTCATCATAGTTATATATTAATAGTAGAATACAAATTCATATATACATTTTTTTAAGAAAGGCTAGTGATAGGACGTTTAGATGAGTAGTTGTTTAATAACATTAGGGCACATCAGTCACTGAATGAAATGGATTTAATATTGTATTTTATTTTATTTTGTATTTTTTATTATTTTTGTATTCAATTATTGTTATATTAGTTATTATTATATTGTTATTAAGTTATGAAATTTGTATGACATCTCCACAATGTTTTATTACTATTGTAACAGTTTTTGCAAAACAATTTTTTAGAATTATATGATTAGGGTAGCATTATACAACCTTTAACATTGAAGATATTTATATAGCACTGTCACTTTAAACTTTTAAACAGTCAAGGCATTTTGGCGCCTAAAAGGTTTTAAATATTTGATTGTTAAAATCAAAGGTGTTTTGAAGAAGCCCATAAGATTTTGGGTGAAAGCGCTTAACCAGTGTTGACCAAGGTTGTCTAAGTTAGTTATTTGTTGCGTATGGTCATTTGTTTTTCGCATTTTGAATTTTAACGCATCTAGCATTCGCGTGCTTTAAGTGTGCGAAACAGCAGTAGTTTTTATTGCGAGTTTAGTTACCACTAACTCGTAACAACAAATGTAATGGTTCAATAAATCAGTTTTTTAATACATTTGACTGGCGTGCTGCTCGGAAGAACTATAGAAATCGTACAGACTATAGTCGCTGATTCTTTGGTACAAGTGGTAACATTGTATAGCGAAAGGGATTTATATCGCTATCAACAGTTTGGCCATATAATGGAACCGGAGGTGATACAAACCAAGGGTGTTCGAGCACTTATTGGTACTCTATGGTAGTACTGATTTTCATTTTCTTTAGTTAAACTTTTATGTACTTTCGACTTGCCTAATAATGCAGTTTGTGCCCTTGTAATTTATTTATTTATTTTATTTTACATTTGTTAACCAGGAAATTCTGACTGGACCAGGTCCATTTTCAGCGGAGGCCCGGGGAGAAAAGCTCCAACATCAAGTTATACAAATACAGTACATCCAGCATAATACACAAAACAGGTTACATAATGTATGCTGAGCATAGTAATATAACAAGAATTAATAAAAACACTCCAGGTAAAAGAAGATATAGAACATGGGTAAAAAGACAATGTCAGTCATACATTGGTAAGAAAAGAAAATATATCAAGTAAGATTCTACAGTTAAAAGTACCCTTTCAGATGACCAAGCCTAAAGGGGATCAGAGCTCCAGCATGTGATCAGAGAGGAATTTGGGGAGTTAATAGTAGTATGGGTAGGGTTATGTGATACAAGGGCATAACCAGGTACTAAGAAGGTGTAATTTGAGGGAGTTTTTGAATATGGATGTGGAGGGGGCAGTGGACACGGATAGGGGAAGAGAGTTCCAATTTCTGGCAACGGTGTGGGAGTAGAGCGCTTTCCCTGCATTATTGTTAGCCTTGGTGACGGAGAGGAGAGATTTTTCACTGGATCTTAAGTACCGGTTTGCACTATAGATAGTAAGTAGGCTGGATAATGAGGGTTTTTTTCAGGATATTTGAGAATATTGTAGGCTGTGCCCAGCTGGTGATAGTTAAGTAGCTGTGGTAGCTCAAGCCATTTTAGTTCTTTTAGTGCAGCACAGTGATGGGTTTTATAGGTTGAGTTAGTAGCAAACTTGGCTATTTTATTGTAGCATGATTCTAGTTTGTCTAGATCACATTGTCTGATTTGGGTAAAGATTGGTGCTTCATATAATAGAGTTGAGATGAGGTGGCTTTGTGCAAGAGTGACTCTTGCTTTTTGTGAGAGAAAGGACTTATGCCTGTATAGGGAGCCTAGTTTTTTGTGTATTAGTTTTATGGTATGTGAGATGTGAACATCAAAGTCAAGATTATTGTCTATTTCAATGCCCAGAAGTTTGGTCTGGTTAGAAGGGGAGATGGTGGTGCCATCCTTAGATGTTATGGTAAAGGAGAGGTTTTTTTTATCTATTAGGGGTAAATAGTAGCAGTTTTGTCTTTATGGGATTTAGAATTAGTTGGATACCCGATATCCATTTTTCTACTGAGATAAAGGTATCTTGAGTGAGTGTATGTACGGTGGTGGGAGATGAGGCGGAGCAGATCAGGGTTGAATCATCCGCATATTGTATGAGTGTGGCATGTTGTGTAGAGCATTTGAGGTTATTTGTGAAAATAGAGAATGATACCGAGCCCAGTATAGAGCCCTGTGGGACGCCTACAGTGGTTGGAAGTTGTGTAGACAGAGTTCCTTTCCACTGGACTGATTGTTGCCTGTCAGACAAGTAGCTTCTGAACCAGGCTATAGTAGAGGAGGTGAAGGATAATGATGTTAGCGAGTCTAGTAGAATGGAGTGGGAGACCATATCAAATGCTTTTAAGAGGTCTAGGAAAATGGCTGATACATATTTGTTATCATTCCTGTGAAGGTTTATATAATTAGTGAAGGATAGAAGGGCTGTGGTAGTGCTGTGATGTGGATGGAAACCGTGTTGTGTGGCAGATAGTAGATTGTGTGTGTTAAGAAATGTCATCACTTGCAAGTGGATGCATTTCTCAAGAATTTTGGATAAGGGGCAAAGGATGGCAATAGGTCAGTAATTGGAGAATTCATACGAATTACCTCCTTTATGGAGAGGAATGATGTGAGATACTTTCCAGAGTTTGGGTATGTAGGATTCTAGTATGGGGCGGTTGATAAGGATGGAGACAGGATATGATAGGGAGTCACTAGCCATTTTTAGGTATGCAGTAGGTATGTTATCAGCTGCTAGTGTGGTTGGCTTTAGTTTTAGGAGGAGTTTTTTGATAGTTGAGGTGGGCACTGGTAATAGGTTGAAAGAGGGGGTGGTGTGGGATAGGTTAGGTTGTGACTGAGGTATACTATTTTTGGTTATTTGACTGGACAGGGCTAAGATGGATTTAGTAAAATGGTTATTAAATTGAGAAGCTATGTCTAGGGTATTGTTAGTAGAGATGGGTGCTGGGGTTGTGGTTTTGCCTGGCTTTAGTAGGGAGTTAATGACATGCCAGAAGTTTTGTGGACTATTTGAATATTTCCTTTGGGCACTAAGAAAATAGTTTTGTTTGTTTATTTTGGATTCAACCTTGGTCTTGTTTCTAAGCTGTTGATAGTATTGTCTGGAGCTAGGGGTTTTGTCAGTTTTCCAGATTTTCCAGGCTTTATCTCTAGCTTTTAGTAAGGCTCTGGTGTCCCTATTTAGCCAGGGTGCATAGTTGGCTTTAACTCTGATCTTTCTGCTGGGAGCTAGACTGTTAAGGATGTTAGAGAAGGTAGTATTGAAGTAGTCTACTGCCTGGTCTAACCCGAGTGTCCGTAGTGGTTCCCAGTTGCAGTGGCTTAGGACAGTATTTAGGTATCGTGGGGTAAGGTTACGGTCATCTCGTACAAATTTGTAGACTACTGGTTTGGGGTGATTGGAGTGTTTCTGGAGTAGGAAGGTGGGGAGATGATCACTTAAGTCATCTGGGAGACAGCCTACTGCATAGTTTTGTTTGGGATAGTTGGTTATTGTCCAGTCCAGTATGGATTCTCTCTTTGTTTTCTCATCTATTCTAGTTGGTTCTTTAATTAGTTGAAAGAACCCAAATAGATTGATATGAGTAGAGGGCCTGCTGGAGTTACAGGCTGCCCAGTCAGTGTTAAGGTCTCTTAGTAGGATTGTTTCCTGAGGTAGATTGTCCTTTGTCCAGTGTAGGATGGCTTCTATTATGAGCGAGTTGTTGCCTGGAGGTATGTAACAGCGTATTATATTGATCTTCTTGGTGTTTCTTATGGACAGGACAGAAAATAGGACTTCAGCATTTTGAAAAGTGGGTGATGTGGTGTGCAGGAGCTGGAGGTTAAGGGTGTTTTTAAAGAGAATGGCTACTCCTCCTCCTTTCCTGTTTGTTCTATCAGATCTAAGTGTATTATACCCTGGGGGAAGAAAGTCTTCATCTTGGATACTGGATTTAAGCCAGGTTTCTGTAGTGGTGAGTATATCAGGGTTGTAGTGCGCTATGAATGCATGTAGGTCTGTTAGCTTGTTGGTAATACTTCTTATGTTGAGATTTAGGATTATCAGGTCAGATGTTTGTCTAGCTGAGGGGGGACCTGGATTTGGGGGAATGTCACCAGAGGTTAGCAGAGTTTGTAGGAGTGTCAGTATGTGTTTTTAATATTAATTGTTTGTGAGCTTGGTCTATGAGAGTTTTTCTTAGTGTTGTGAGATGGTGTCATTTTTGTTAGTGAGTAATATGTAGTTGTAAGATTTATGATTGTAGGGCAGATGTAGAAGTCTGAGTGGGTTTGAGAGGGTGGGCTAGTGTGGGCAGTGTGATAGTAGTTGTGCAGTGGTAGATCTGTTTGTAAGGACGTTAGGAAGGTTAGCGATAGTAGAGCTAGTGATAGGGATGTAAGTGTGGGTAACATGATACTACTTTGAGTGAGAAGTACAACTATGATTCCTGGTTGGTTGTGTGTGAGGGTAGAGTTGTGTTGTCTGGGAATGTGTGTTGGGAGTGGGATCAGTGTGGGATGTAATTGGAGTGGGGGGTGGGGGGAGGTAGGATGAATGGGTTGGGCTAGTTGTTAGGGAATTAGGGGTTGGACTACTGGTCAGGTGATTAGGGGTTAGAATAAATGTAGAAGTAGTGGGGGCGGGTGGAAATAGGGGGCAGGGAGGGGAGCGGAGCAAGCCCGAGCGCAGCGAGGGTGAGCGAAGTGGGCTAACACTGACTCTAAGTGTTTCTTTAGGCTTTGGTAAGTATGTAGTGTTAGCTTAAATTGTAATATGTTAAACTGAAATTTTAACAGTAATTTAAACTGTATGTTTGCACTAAGTTATAGACTATGTTATGGGCCCAGAGTATACTTTTCTGACATTCTTAAAAGGATATAGAATTAAAGCTGTGGTTAGTTACAGGTGAAACAGGAGAGGAAATGAAGTGCTATTTGATAGATTTGAGTATTTCTCAAAAGAAAATTGACTTTAGTTGGGGGGAGGCTCTAACTGGAGAGCAGTATACAGCTGTTTAGTCCTGGTGATGTACTCATCAGTACAGAGGTTTGACTAAGGAACTATACAGCAGAAATGTACTAATACACTCACTAACATTTGTTTAAGTTAATGCAGGTAAGGTATTTTACTGTCTAGATACTTGGAAGTTAAGCACCTACATTAGTATTTAGTCTCTTTAGTTGCAGGACAAGTGTCTGTGGGTGCCCAGTGCTCAAGAAAAAAAAATGGAATTGCCACTGCTTGATATGGGGGGGCAGAGACCTGCTTGACCTGAAGGATGGTTTGGATTAATTAGTATTTAGTCTCTTTAATTGCAGGACAAGTGTCTGTGGGTGCCCAGTGCTCAAGAGAAAAAAATGGAATTTCCACTGCTTGATATGGGGGGCAGAGACCTGCTTGACCTGAAGGATGGTTTGGATTAATTAGTATTTAGTCTCTTTAGTTGCAGGACAAGTGTCTGTGGGTGCCCAGTGCTCAAGAGAAAAAAAATTGAAATTTCCACTGCTTGATATGGGGGGCAGAGACCTGCTTGACCTGAAGGATGGTTTGGATTAAGTAGGATGATTACACGCCAAGGGAGACAAACAGCTGCAATGCCCTTTCTTGCCTCTTTTTTCATCAAGTAAACAATTTGTATTATTTTTCATTACCTTTGATTCTTTCTGGTTGTGTTTGTACTGTTTTCTCTCGGTCTTACCTTCGCTGTTGTCTTTACATCCCATGGTTCTAAATGTTCTTTTTTCCATCCCGATTCTGACAACATGTCTCTTTCATGTTGGTACACAAATAAATGAGTCTTCGTGAGTTCTGTTTAAGCAGCTTTATTCTATACAAACACATTACTATAGAGGTTCATTGACTATGATTTAAGTAACTTATATACAAACTAACTACTGCGATCATACATGCTCACTCTCTGGCTGCTTCTACAACATGGCACTAGAGATTGCACATGTCTGGAATTTAAATGTGCATGCACAGCCACATGCTTCTTAAAGACATAGCGCACACACGTTACACTTTGATCTACACTATCACTGGACATAATCATCATCGCCATTCCCCTGTTTCCATTTTACTTACGTTGGTGTGCAGTATTAATGTTTGCTACCTCTCTTCACTGAGAGCCACACTCCTATCTTCTTCAACATTCTTGCCTGACCATTGCAGGCCATGCCTCATTAGTCTCATGCAATACACATAACCCTTGGCTGGACATCATCATATCATCTTATTCTCCTTCTTCTTCTTGACTTCTCAAATCTTTAAAAAGTCATCTTCAGCTATTGTACAAGTGACCAAACCACAGTAACCAGTTCTCCTTGACCATCTCTGAAATAGGAGTCACTTTGGTTTCTGCTCTGATGTCCTTATTTCTTTGTCATGCAATGTACATCCTACTACCCATCTCAGGCAAATTATAAACTTGGGATTCCTCAGCTGCTCTTCCTTAATTGCCCAGGATTTTGTACCATACAGATGCTCTTGTCATACCACTGTTTTGTTCACCTTACTTTTGAGCTTTTTTGGCATATTTCTGTCACACACTACCACTGACACTTTGTGCCACTTGGATGTAATACTTTTGATTCAAGTTTTTACCTCTTTATTCAGATTTCCTTTCTATTCAACCACACCTCACAAATACTTGAAGCTGTTAAACTTGTCCATGGTTTTTCTTCTATATTAATTTTCACGTTTTTCTGAATTCCCTTATTTGGTGTTATCACCATTGTCTGGTCTGTACTCAGTTTAATCTCATGTGCCCTCACCTTTGAATTCCAGTCCCCTATCATTTGCTGAAGTTTCTATTCAGAGTCTGCTTGTAGTGCCACATTGTCTGCACAGAACAGCTTTGTTTACTTGCCCCCTTTGACCTGTTTGCTAATGTAGTTCACCACCAGTATGAACAGGGCTATACTCAGAGAAGAACCCAGATGGACACCCACTCCTACTGGGAACCCCTCTTGAGTCCAAACATCGTTCATACTTTTGTCATTAGATACTTGTACATAGCCTGTACTAATTCTACTAGTGCTTCCAGGACTTCAGAATATCACAAGCCTGTCCAAATCAGGTTTCTTGGGATTTTTTCATATGCTTTCTTTAAGTCTAAGGATGCCCAGTTGGACTCTATCCTTGTTTCCAGATTCTTCTCCAATATCTGCCTCATTGAAAACATCAGGTCAGTTGTACTTCATCCTGGTGGGATCCAAACTGCTCACCTCACATCTTACTTTCTCCTACTTTATGAATTAATTATCAATTGCCCTTTCTAACATCTTCATGTAGTGTGACAAATGTTTGACACATCTGTGCTGCCCACAGTTGTGAATATTCCCTTTCTTCTTGTACAATGTCACTAGAATGCTTAATACATAATTTATTCCAGCATATGATTTTCCGGTTCTCTGTCTCTAGAGAGAGGCAGAACACATGCTCAGAAACGTCTGCTATGTATTTTTCATGCACCCTTATACCACTGAGGCATCTACACAGTTAATCCTTTTTAACTGCTTCCTAGCTAATTGGCATTTTTACTTGGGTACTGTTGCATGATGCATCTGTGGATACCTGGTGCACTAATTGCCATCTCTGAGCCAGATGGTTTACCTTAACTGCCACTAGTAGCTGTACCACATACTACTCTAGTGGTTTGTGTCATTTGTGAGAGCCACAAAGCTCTTTGGCTGGAATCTCAAAGGCATTTTTAATAAGGTAAGCAAATAGTGCTGCTACAAACCCCTAGATGAAACATTTTTACACAAAGTCACATGCAATCACTTTTAAGCTGAAAAAAAGTTGTTTCTCGTATTTTACACAGTCACTGTTAACCCAGTGTAATTAACAGTCCACATCTGGAAAATGGTATTTAAGCAAGGTTTCCACATATATTTGCACATATTACCTTCTTTTTTTTTTTTTTTTTTTTTTTTTTTGGAGTGCACTGAGATCAAGAACAAAGTGATCTGGTCGGCTGATCAGCTGATGTGATTGCCTGCTGTTTGATTGCATTATACTTAGATCCAATACAAGATTTAATTATTTGTTTATTTAAATTTGTTAACTGGAGAGAGCACTTGTCTATTTGAATCATTTACATGTTCATGGCTAGGTTGCAGGTATAGCCTGTCATCTCTTATATATGCTTGGTGAGCTTATCTCTTGGATTTTAGTAAATGCAGGCACTTTTCTACTCTCTTCTGGCAAGTTAATCACTGAATATTACTATTCAGCTGCAGTAATAAAGACTTCAGTCATGACTGATAGTTTCAGAATAACTGCTATCAAGAATGCTATGCCATCTAAATTAATCCAGTGTTATATGTCACCTAATTTGTTTTTCTTTATACAATTTGGGATTATCTAATATTACTGTTATATCTACTTCGGTATCAAAAATGATGTGTCTCATACTTTGTCTTTCCCTGCACTTGCCATTTTGTTTGTCTCACTGTTTTAATTGTTTGATGCAAAAGGCAACTTTTGTTTTCTACCTCTGAATTCTGCATTTTAACAAATCTAGTAATTTTTGCATGCAAAGTCTCTATATCCTTTTGTAACTTTCTAGCTCTTATGTTTCTTTTTCTAGCCCTTCTTTGATCTGTGTTTGAATCTGAGTTTTCCATTTTAATATGTCATGTGACTTAAACTTTGAATCAAACAAATTACTACATTTCTTGTTCACGTATTCTGTGGGTTGCAAAGCTACATTTTTATTTACCTGGCTTGTATAAAATAGAAAAGACAATTGCAGTAAATAATAGCCAGGCACAATTGGCAGCTGTTTTTTTTTTTGCTCTGTCTTTTGTAATGCCAGTCTGATAACCCAGTTACCCTTACTTAATTTCTCTTAATTGTTGATCTTCTGTTTTACTGTTTTCCAGGTTTTATATCATACCTGACTCTTGTCATAGAGTCTCAAGATATTATACACTAATTGCACATAAATTATTATCCTCTGTAGCTACTATTAGAAATTGTAATATAGTCATTATAGGTAGAAACACTTTCACTGCTTGCCTTAATTGTCCTGGTTGACTGCCAGATGTAGCAGGTTGGAATATTTGATTAGATTAAGATCAGTCAAGTAAGAATGTCTTGCCCACACAGTGGAGATAAAGTTCAGAAGTTTTATTTAAAAAAAAAAAAACTATTTACTAACCATAGCTACAGCTGTCCCTGACAAGACACAAACCTAGGATTTTGCGAATATGCACAAAGTAGTTAAGTATTTAATTAAGTATGGATAATACTTAGCACTTAATAATATAGTTCAGCAGTAGAGGAAGGTGTGTTACTGCATCATCTAAAATGAGAGTTTTTAATGGTTCCCAGCTGCTATGCTTAAGGAAAGACAAAAACATTTGCTTACTGAATTTGGTTATATTTCTGACAATTTTTATTGTATGCTTTTATGTATTTTTAGTATGTTCCCAAATGGCAAAACCTGAGTTATGACCACTAATAGTGTCAAGCATAATTCCTACTTGGGGAAGTTTGTCTGGATTTGTTGTTAGTATCCCGTTCAAAATGTTTTCTCTTCCACTAGCTTTATTGATCCTTGTGGTTGTATGTATTAGCTATGTTAATTCAAGCAGATTGGGTATAGGGTGAATAGTTTTGTGAGTGTACTTGGGCCAATCAGTATTAAGGTTGCCTAGAATTATTGTTTTAAGTAATATATTATCTGTGATAATATGTCTTCAGAAGCTGATTTCTCCGCAGTAAGGTATATACAATATTGTTATACATATTGATTTTAGTGAGTTAATTTTATGCATAGCTACTAGGACTTCGAAAAAATTGTTTATTATTTCTATGGGGGGCATGGCAATGTTAAAAACATTTGATTATGCAATCAGCCCTTTTACTTGTATGATCATTGCAGAAAATGTCATAACTGGGAGACAGTATTTCTTCATCTTTTGTGCATGATTTAAAACAGGTTTCTTTTAATGAAATTATTTCAGAATTATATGAGGATATTCAACTATACAGGTCTATTATTTTATACCTTATTCTATGGTTTATTTACATAACATATTAGTATTCCTTAAGGGTTGCTCCAGAAAGACATATTAAATAGCTCAAGGGTATTATACATGGTAGGTCTTGGATTAGGGTGAATGTCCCCTCATTTTAGAAGTAGTTTGTGCTTAGATTTTGTACTATGGATTGTATATGTGTTGTGTGTGTGTGTGTGTGTGTGTGTGTGTGTGTGTGTGTGTGTGTGTGTGTGTGTGTGCGTGTGCGTGCATGTGTGTGTGTGTGTGTGTGTGTGTGTGTGTGTGTGTGTGTGTGTGTGTGTGTGTGTGGTGTGTGGTGTGTGGTGTGTGTACATCACAAAATGTAAATAGGAATTGCAGTAAGTCTTCTTTCTAAACACTTTTGATTCAAAATTTTGTTTGTTTCTGTTTTTGAATATTTCTATATCTAAATATTGTAACACTTCAGAATTGATGTTGTAAGTAAATTTTAAAAAATTAGTAGTGTGACTAATATAATCCATGAACTCTAAGAACTTGTCATGTCCCCCAACCCAAAAAATGTCAATGTCATCAAGGAATCTTCGATACAATAACCATTCCTTATTATAATTAGAGTTTAACACAAAACTCTCTTCCCATTTGGACAATACTATATTGGCATATGTGGGCGCACACGCTGCCCCCATGGACACTCCTTCTTTTTGTTGGAAGTATTCCCCATCAAATAATAAAAAATTGTATCTTAAGATAGTGTCCATGAGAGCCACTGATAATATTTTTTCATTTTGTGTCATGGTATTGTCCAAAAATATACTTTCTTCAAACATTTCCATCCCTCGATCATGTGGAATGCTTGAAAATAAGTCCACAATATCTATGGTGATGAACAATAAATCATTCTTAAAAATATCGGGGGACAGTTGTTTTAAAAAATCCCAAGAATCTTTTAGAATAATTTTATTGCTGACCCAAATATGTTTTGTTTTGGAGTCAACATATTTCGCTAGAGGGGTGGTTTTTGAACCCTCAGCTGTGACTATGGGTCTAAGTGGGGGGTCAAGCCAATTTTTATGGACCTTGGGGATTCCGAACATTGTTGCTATTCTGGGTTTATGAACAGTAAGACATTTAAATAGATTATCTATGAATTTATGACATTTCAGGAAGAACAAAGTAAAATAGAAGTTAAAGAAGAGTTTTTTCAAAGAAACTTGATAGTAGAGTATAATAGGTACAATTATAGTTTGAGAGATACACTACAAAAAGAATGGAATAAATTTGCAGCCCTTACTGACATAGAGGAAATTAGTAATATTAAACCAAAGATTATATATAGAAATTCCAGAAGTATAAAGAATATATTAGAGAAAAGGAAAAAGAACACCCCACATATAAGCAATAATAAAAAGTTTGGAACGTTTAAATGTGGCAGGTGTAATCAATGCTCCTTTATTAGCAATAAGAGTGAAATCTTTCTGGAAAGTAGAAATTTATTGATCAAAAGTAAGGGTTTTTTTAATTGTGATACCAAAGGTGTGGTGTATTTAGTTACTTGTGATAAATGTCCCTCCTACTATGTAGGAAAAACTGAAAGAGAATTAAGGAAAAGAATGTATGAACATTCCTATGATATTTTAAGAGAAAAAGAGACTAATGCTTTCTTTAAACATAGTAGGAATTGTGTGGGTTGTAGTTTCCAGTTCTTTGTCCTTCAACAAGTCAAACAAGATGCCAGGGTTGGTACATGGGAGGAAATTCTAGAGAGCAGGGAACTGTGGTGGCAGGTACACTTAGAAGCGGGGAAAAACCTGGTTTAAATGATTTTTTAAGTATTGTTTCTCTATTAAAATTAAGAGCAAACAAAATATAAAGGTAGTAAGAGTTTTCAACACTAGAGGGCATGGGTGCAATATTTTAAACACATTTGTATTTTAAACATACATATATATATAATACATTTTACTCAATTATTTATATTAAATTACACTATTTATTTGTATTTATTAGCCCATTAGTTCATGAAATATATATATATTTTTTATGTATAATACTCAGTTTGATGTCGTCAAAATATTTATAAGGATTTATAGTAACATGGTATTTTAAAATGGTTCAAAATGGTTTTAATTAATGAATATTCATGAGGCTTGGACAAGGTTGATTTGCACATTCAAAAGGTTTTTTAACACTTAATTGGCTAGTGTTTAATGAATGCCTGTATATAATACGTAAATGAATTTATCAGTGGTTGTCTGATGAAGTCCATTTGTTTGGACGAAAACGCATGAGAGTACTGTGGATTAAACGCGTTAATGTGTACATTCTATGTGTGACATTAAAATTTCTGAAAGAAGCATCGAGTGTTCCTTTTGGCTATTGCACTCTGGTTTGAGTTTTTTGGTTCTATTGAGTGCTCTTCACACTTTTTCCACAGCATACTGGATAGCAAACAGGTTGTCGGTACACACGGTTCACCTCTCACACAAAATAAGGCATGACACATAGACCAATATACACAGAGATACTCACTAGAAGTCTACCAAAAGAACAGAGATCTCCCAAACATAAACAATGTGCACACACTGCCAAGCAAATAGAAACTACTGCACATAATAACACATACAACTGTATCTCAGCAAATAAGCCCCTAAGGCAAAACTCCTCTAAAATTAATATCCTGGTCATAGGCGATTCCATAGTGAGACACACAGATGTCCCCCTCACCAGGCTTGGACAAGGAGAAGGTCATGGTCAGTTGCCTGTCAGGTGCCAGGATCCATCAGATCATGCATGCACTCAAGTCACTCAACAAAGTACTGTTATGACTTTGTCATAGTTTATGCTGGGGTGAATGACTTGAGGCATACTTTTCTGGACTACATGAAGACAGACATGACTGAACTCTCAGGTTATGTGTCCCAAGCAGGTATGACCCTAGCTCTAAGTAGCATTTTACCTTCACCCAGGATGTTGGCGCAATATAAACAAAAAAAATGATCGACTTCAGCAATTAGCATAGCTTCTGGTGTCAGTCTGCGGGGCTCTAGTACCTGTCAGCCAGGGATGACATGATTGACAGGCCATACTGCTTTGCCAGAGATGGTCTGCACATGTCTCCTCTAGGCTTTCTATGCTAGCAAAGGCACTTGCCTCCCCATAGTGCCTTTTTTAGGCAATGTTAATACAACAAAATTTCTGCCTTAACAAAATCCACTTGAGGCAAACTAAAGGTTCTGCTGTTTAATACTGGGAGTCTAAACATGAAGCTGCACTCACTGGAAGCATTCCTCACGTTGGAAGATGCTGGCCTCTATGCAGTCACTGAAACATGGTTTAAGGCCATGGAGAGCACCCCAGCTGTGCAAGCTTACAATGCCTTCCATACAGTCAAACCTCAAAATGAGCATGAAAGAACCAAAGCTGAAGGTGTATCCATCTTTATTAAAGCCAAGTACACCAAGAAACTGGTCAAACAGTATGACTCTTTCAAACTACTCCATGTCCAATTAACTATAGGCAAAATACCCTAGCACATCATGGCTAGCTATAGGTCCCCCACCATGAACCAAGAAAAGCACACTGCCTACCTGGACTTACTGGAATCACTCACCATACAGCCCAACACCTTAGTCACAGGCAATTTAAACTATCCTTCCATCAACTGGGTGACATACATGAGTGCAAACACACTTGCCCAGAGGTTTCTGGATTTTGTCAATTCAAATGCTGTGAAACAGATTGTCTGCACCCCCACAAGGGGCTCAAATATCTTAGACATAGTCCCCCCGTGTGATGCTTTCCCTGGTAAGGTTGGACCATAAAACTGTCTTGCTCAAAGTAACTATTGGACCTGACACTCCCACAGGAGCTTAAAAACTTTTCCAAAGCAAATTATGAACTACTAAGCAATGGTATAAAAGGTTTTATACCTCCCACATTCACAGACAACAATGACTCCTATGCTGAGGTGTACTCAGATATCCTGTATAAACACTTAAGCAACTGTATAAACTCAGTTGTACCTGACCAGATCAAAACTAGGTCCTCCCAAAAAAACAAGTCATCCTGGTGGACCTCAAGTATAAACAGGTTATATAACAAGAGGAAGAAATTGATGTTCAAGAATAAGAGGGAACTGACTTATTACAGTAAGAATTCCCTCCGCAGTCTGAACAAGCAAATCCGGAATCTTGTAAAATCCTCCAAAGCTAATTAGAAAGCTAAAATAGCATCCCTAGCTAAGGATAATCATAAGGCATTCTTTAAGTACATCTGTAATCTAAAAGGGGATGTTTAGATATGTGCCAAATGGGTAGTAGATAGTACCACTCATACTGCACTGGAGGAAATTGCCAACCTGCTAGATGACAGATTTAGTGCAAACTTCACCTTCATGGCCCCACCAGCCATACCCCAAAGCATATCTGACACCAGTCCTCTGCCCAGTATCTCTAGAGATTAGCATAATGGCGGTCTCCAAGGCTAAAAACACAGCCTCTATGGGACCAGATAACATCCCAGGTTGCTTGCTAAGCAATCTAAAACAGTACCTAGTGGACCTACTTAACATTTTCTTTAACCATAGCCTGAGATCTGGCTTTATTCAAGTGGAGTAGAGAACAGCAACAGTAATCCCCTTGTACAAAGGGAGGCCATCAACCAACTCTGGGAACTATAGACCCATATGTCTAACCAGTCTCTTCTGCAAGACCATGGAAAGAATCATCATAGACCTTATCTACAAGCACATAGGTGACCTTCAAACCCTAGACCCAACCCAATTTGGCTTTGTTATGGGTAGATTATGCTTATTAAACCTAGTGTACTTCTTCAAAAAAGTCACCAAAGCCCTGGGCGAAGGTAAGACAATGCATATCGCCTATCTTGAACTGGCCAAGGCTTTTGACACAATCTCCCCCTTAGGTATCATTGAGAAGCTCTCCCAGCTAGGGATTAACCCTTATGTCACTAGATGGGTAGCCAATTAGCTGACTGACAGAACACATACTGTCAAAGCTGGTGACTCAACCTCTGCCAGTAGGCCTGTCACCAGTGGCATATATCAAGTATCTGTGCTGGGCCCTTTACTGTTCAGAATCTATTTCTCAGAGGTACAGGCTAAAGTAGATGGCCTTTGGCTAACCAAGTTCGCTGATGACTGCAAACTGGGTGCAATCACTGATTCCCCCGATGATGTTAACATACTACAGGAGGGGCTAAAAATGACTGGTGCTAAAGCCACAGTCTAAAAATAAATGCAAAAAAGTGCATTATTATTTCCTTTGGCAAAGTGGAATTCTCAGCTAATTACAGTATTGACAACACCCCCTAAGCTTAAACCCAGTGATGTGAGATTTGAGAACACAGGTAGATAACAATCTAAACTTCAACCACCAAGTTTCCACAGTGGTAAGGAAAAACTTCTATGTTGTGCACCTCATAAGTAAGGGTATTGTATCTAGGTCTAAGGATATTATAACCCACACTGTATTCGACCCTCATCAGACCACTTATAGAGTACAATGCTCCCTTTTGCATGTACCTTACCAGACACCAGCAGCAGCTGGAAAGATCACAGAGGTTCCTCACCGAAAATACAGGGTCTACAAACCATGACATGTTGATAGACTGAAAGCACTGTTACTGTACTCTGTATCACATAGGCTGCTGAGAGGTGACTTACGCCTGGTCTACAGGACAGTATCTGACTCTGCCCTGATGGAAATGCTGGACATCCACAAATCTAATTGCACAAGAGTCACTCACTCTAGGGATATTGACCTAGCCTGTGACATTAACAAAACATGCTGAATAGACAGATATATTTCCAAAGGACTGCTGCTTCTCTGGAATAAACTTCCAGTTCATGTGAAGTTGAGCTCCTCACTGAGCCTTTTCATGCACAACCTAGACAAATGGATGGCAGACCACAAACTCACGCCAGGGGTGGCACCCATGTCCCTCATGGACAGGGGTAGGCGGTGCTGACCATGGACTCGGTCTGCGAATTACAACCACCGAATAAGGACAATTGGCACAATTTGGGATAACATGGCTAGGCTTGTAAGGGATTTTGGGCTGATTGCCTAGTAACCTCCTATGAACCTATAAACCTATAAGACATCTTTCTACATTACAGCCTGCCAATACCAGATACTCTGTTTTTGTGGTGTAAATGGCAAATGCACAGCAGATGCTTTGAGCACTTCTCATTTTGACTCACCTTCCATAGCCTGTATGCATTGTCACCTCTTAAGCATGTAAAGTAAGAAAGGGTGGTCATTTCTGGACCAAAATAATTTGTTTCTGTGGAGACCTTTAGTCATCTCTCTCCTTCACTCCTTCAGGTTGTCTTACTAACTACAGGCTATTATGGTGGGCTTGATTTTCAGCACCTTTTTGCTAAGATCAGAGTTTCAACAGCTCCAAATTAAGTCTGGCAATGTTTGCAGTACAGATATCAAATGCTATTTATAAGTTCATAGGTGTTTACTAGGCTAATGACCACAAGGGCCTTTTTAAGCCTAGCCATGCATCCCAAATCGCTGACAAATTCTGATACCCTTGATAAGTGCACGCATAGGCCTGGGAGATGAACCATTTACAGGTTGCCTGTGTCCATTAGAGACATAGGTGCCAAACCATGGATTAATTTCTGGTTTTCCATCCAATTGTCCAAGTTGCACTTGAATTGGGTTAGGGAAGAACTCTGCTTCACATGGACAGAGAGCCTGTTCCATGGATGGAGTAGTCTCTGGGATACATACCTATCTCTCCAGAAGGTCGCATTTATACCACAGGCAAGGTTTAAGTCTTTAGAATGGATAATTCTGGTGCTGTTTGTTTTATGGATATGCAGGAGGTTCGTCAGAGTGTGGTCTGACAATGACCTGTATGCCAGGCATAGATCTCCCCTCAAAAGCCTGTAGGAGAAAGAATACAGGGACAGGGACTTGAGACGGTCTGTATAGGACATTTTACTTGTGCCCTGTATTCTTTTAGTGAGGAATCTCTGTGGATTTTCTAATGGTCAGATATGTCTGGTTAGGTGCATACTAAAGGGGGCATTGTACTCAATGATAGGTGTAATGAATGCCAAATGCAGTGGAACAAACAATGACTTCCTTGGACTTAGATGACATACCTTTGTTTATAAGTTGCACAACACAGAATAATTTCCTCACCACTGTAGACACATGATGTTCAAAGGCTAGATTACTATCTATGTATGTCCCTATGTCCCTGACTACCTGGTCATCTCTAAGGGGTGTGTTATCAATATGATAGTTACTAGGGATGGATAACTTCCCAAAGGATACTATTATGCATTTCTTGGAATTTAGTTTTAGTCCATGGCTCTGAAACCAGTTGTTTGCCTGTGTTAGCCCCTCCTGGAGAACATTTGTGTCAGTGTGAGATTCAATGACAGCTCCTAATTTGCAATCTTTTGCAAATTTTGTCAGCCAAAGGCCACTGACATTGGCCTTGACTTCTGAAAAGTAAATGCAAAAAGGAGTGGTCCAAGGACTGATCCCTGAGGAACTTCGCCTGTGACTGGCCTCTTTGTAGAGGTGGATTCCCCAATACTAACTTCCTCAGTTCTGTCTGTGAGCCAGTTAGCTATCTAGCGGGTGACATAGGATCATATGATCATAGGAGATTACTAGGCTAAAAGCCAAGAGTTTATCCCCAAAAGAGCAACCTCAATCAGCACTTGTCACCCCTGTCACTGAGGGACACAGGTGGAATCCCTGGGACAAATTTGTGGTTGCCCATCCACTCATCAAGGTTGCACTTGAAGAGGGTCAGTGACATACTTTGTTTGACGTGTATCAAGAGACTATTCCAGAGATGGGGAAGCCTCTGGGAGACAAACCTTTCTCTCCATCAGGTTTTGTTAATGTCACATATTAGATTTAAGCCTTTTGATTGGGTACTATGCGAGGAGTTAGACTTACAGATATGGAGCATCTCTACTAGACCAGGGTCTGAGCTGGCCTTGTAGGTGAGACACAGATCACTTTTGAACAATCTGTATGATACACATTAGAGTGATAGGGATTTATGCCTGTCAACATAGGACAGGTGTTGGAGGCCATGGATTCTATCTGTGAGGTATTTCTGTGGCCTTTCCAGTTGGTGCAGGTGTTGGAGAGGTACATACCAAACTGAGCATTTTACTCAATTATTGGCCTAATGAGGGAGGAGTACAGAGAGGTAATAACCTCCTTTTTTCTGGATGCAATCCCTTTACTTATGAGATGAACCTAGTAAAAGGTTTTTCTGATTACTGCTGCTACATGATGGTCAAATATGAGATTGTTGTCAACTTGTGTACCCAGGTCTCTCATCACAGGTTGTGTGCTTAGGGGGTTGCCACTAATGTGGTAATCTGTAGGGGGCGTGTTTTTGCCAAATGGTATGATAATACATTTTTTGCATTTAACTTAAGACCATGACTTTGGCACCAGTCATTTGTTGCTGTGAGACCCTCTTGAAGTATGTTAACATAATTTGGGGAGTCAATGACAGCACCCAACTTACAGTCGTCTGCAAATTTGGTCAGCCACAGGCCTTTTGTCTTTGCCTGGAACTCTGAGAAGTAGATGCCAAACAACAGGGGTCCGTGCACAGATCCCTGGGGGATACCCCTAGTGACAGGTCTGCTATCGGAGTTAGTGGCACCTATTTTGACCTTGTGGATCCTATCAGAGATAGGGATTTATGCCAAGTTCTGTTAGCTTTTTGATGATGCCCAAGTGGGGGATTGTGTCAAAGGCTTTGGCCAAGTTAAGGTAAGCTGTATGTACTGACTTTCCCTCATCCAGCGCCTTGGTGATAGTCTAAAAAATGTCAACCAGGTTCAATAGGCAAGATCTGCCCTTGACGAATCCAAATTGGGTGGGGTCAAGTGCTTGGAGATTGCCTATGTCCTTGTTTATGAGGTCCATAATAATACGCTCCATGGCCTTACAGATCAGACTTGTCAAGCTAATGGGGCAACAGTTTCCAGGGTCAGTAGTGGCACCACCTTTGTGCAAAGAGATGACAATGGCAGTTCTCCACTCTGCTGTAATGAAGCCTGTACTTAGGCTGTGGCTGAATACGGTGCTCAATGACGAGGCTAGTTCTTGATGGAGATGGTGCAGAATACAGCCTGAGATACTATCAGGTCCCATGGAAGCTGTGTTCTTTGCCTTGGATAAAGACTTTAACACTTGATCTATGGAGATGTGAGGTGTGGGTCAAGTATTGGGGATATCGAATGGGCCTTTAGGTGGGAGAGGGGTTGAAGTTTGTGCTGAACCTGTCTGCTAGCAGGTTGGCTAAGTCAACAGGATCAGTGTAAGTGGTACCATTAAGAATTAATTTGGAACAAACCTGGGCTTTGCCATCAAGGTTTCTGATGTGCCTTTTTATCCTTGGACAACAGTTTCTTCCTTTTGTTGTAAAGCCTGTTGATAGAGGATATCTACCACATAGGTTTATGTTTCCTTGAGGAGCAGGCTTTGTACCTAACCTCTTGAGTTTGTTAACAATGCCTGAGTGGGGTAGTGTGTCAAATGCCTTGGCAAGGTCAAGGTACTGTAGGTAGTATGAATGATTTTGCCCTCATCCATTGCTTTGGTGACCTTCTCAAACAAGTCCATCAGGTTGAGTAGGCGTGATCTGCCCTTGATGAAACCAAACTGGGTTGGATCCAGGTTTACTATATCTCTACTGATAATCCCCATGATAATTATTTCCATGGCTTTACATATAAGACTAGTAGGACTTATGGGTCTGTAGTTTCCAGGGTCTGTAGATGGCCCACCTTTTTGGAGAGGGATGACTGTTGCCTTTCTCCATTCATGAGACATGAAGCCTGTTTGGAGGCTATAATTAAATAGCAATCCCTGAGGCCCTGATAGGTAATGTTTCATGCTATTTAGAAGGCATCCTGGGATAGTGTCTGGGCCCATTGATGCAGTGTTCTTGGTCTTAGAGAGAGCATTAAGGACTTGTTCCCCAGTGACAGTAGGGGGATTTATATCTGATGACATTTCCTGAGGTAATGTTGATGGGAAGAGAGGGGTAACATTGGGGATTAATTTATCATCCAGGAGGATTGCTGTATCTTTTGGCTCAGTACAGGTGGCCCCACTTACAATGAGTTCTACACATGATTGTGTATTGCCTTTGAGGTTACAGAAATAGGCAAAGAATGCTTTGTGGTTGTCCTGGGCCTGGGAGGCCAAACTTACTTGAAATTTGGCTTTGGTAGACTTTATTTGTCCTCTGAGTTGTTTGTTTAGTTTGATAAGAGTGCTTTTACCCTGCTGGGTGCTGCACCTCCTAAGTTTTGCCATGATTTTCTTCCCTTTGTTATACAGACTATTGATTTTGTGATTCCATCAGGGTGGCTTGTTTTTTGAGTTGGTTATGTACTTCTTCCTGGTGGGTACAGCTGCCTCTATGCAGCTATTAACAGGCTTGTAGAGGGTTCCTGTGAACAGTTCTGCATAGGTAACAATATACTCAGGGTTTATGGGGGCTTTAAATTTTGCCAGGCTCTCACTTAATGGCAAGAGGTTAGCCTTAGAATAAGTTCTGAATATTCCAGGTTTAGCTGGGGGTCCAGGTTTTATTTTTACTTCAAAGGAGACCATTTTGTGGTCTGATTTTGCCAGCAAAGGCATTACAGTAGGGGTTGTGCAGCACTCTCCCATATTAGTAAGGACCCGATCCAGTATAGTTGAACCCCTGGTTGGTGTACTAGCTGGTCCAGGGAGTTTGTGTTTACAAAATCCAGGATTCTCTTTGCATGTAAGTTTGGTGTTGTAGAGGATTCCCAGTTAATAGTGGGGTAATTAAAGTCACCCATGAATATGGTATTGGGTTGGATAGTTAATGTTTTTAATAAGTTTAAATACATGGTATGGGTTTCCTGGGTCATAGAAGGGGACCTATAGCTTGCAAGGAAGTGGTATTGGAGTTTGCCTATGGTAATTTGAACATGGAGCAGCTCAATTGCATTGTCTTATTTGACCAGCCTTGAAGTATATTTATTTTTGATGTAAATATTGACACCTCCACATTTAGTCCCTGCCTGTGAAGTAGCTGGCCTAAATGTGTGGAAGGCATTATAACCTTGCACTGTTGGTGTGCTCTCCGTGACTTTAAACCACGTCTCAGTGACCACACAGACATCAGCATTCTCTAGGGTAAAGAGAGCTTATAGGGAGTGGACTTTTTTGTTTAGACTCCTAGCGTTGAGACAGTAATACCTTTAGATTTTCTTGGTTTTGATTTGCTATTGTCAGAAGTACTTTCAGTTTGGCATTGCCTAAAAAAGGCACTATGGGGGAAGACAATGTTTTAGCTACTATCCGAAAGCCTAAAGTAAAGAGGTGCAGACCATCCCTGGCAAAGCAGCATAGTCTGTTGACCATTTCCTTCCATGCTGAAAAATATTGCACCCCCTTAGAATGACATCAGAAACTAAGCCAATTATTAAAACCAGTCATTTTTTGTTCATATGGTGGCATCATCCTTGGAGAAGGTAAAATGCTGCTCAATGCTAGGTTCATACCAGCTTGAGACACATATTCCAAGAGCTCCATGATATCTCTCTTCATATAGTCTAGGGAGGTAATCTCAGGTCACTTACTCCCACATGGACTATGACTGAGTGATATTGGTAATTGTGGTCCAGTGACCTGACTGTGTACATAATGTTGCAGATCCTAGCCCCTGATAAGCAACTGACCATGACTCTCTTCTTAAATCAGCATGGTGAGGGGGAAGTCAGGTTGTTTCATGATGGAGTCTCCAGTGATTAGAATGCTGGATTTTGTGCTGGCTTGCCTTATAGGCTTAGAGGTAGTGGCTCCATGAGATGTAGCTCTATGTGTTGATGTGGGTGTTGTTTTGAAAGAGTGCATTTGGGGCTGCTGAGGGTATTTCTTATGTGTACTTCATCTAGGAGGTCTTTGTGGTTTAGGACAGTTACAATTAAGTACGCAGCATATGTGAGTTGATATGTCTGCTTTGAATTGTGCATGATGAGTGCAGCATATGTACTACTGACAAACTTATTGACATTAGAAGTACTTTTATGTGAGAGCTTTGCCATCAGTGACATTGTGTAACTACATCTCTCACATACCATATCAGTTTGTTTGAGAATTAACTGGATGTCAGTAAACATGAGGCAATTTCTACATTACCTCGGGATGCCCATATCCACTAAGCTAGTAACGGAGACAGTAGGACAGTTCATATCCATGGCAATAGGCACTTTTTTATTGATTACATAGTTTTAGTGAGAATATCAATCACTGTCAGGAGTATCCGGTTTGCAACTATCGAGACAGTGCTTATCACTGCAAACTAGGTGCAACTAGGTATTGGAGAAATTTCAGTTGTGCTTTACAGGAAAAATGTCACTCAAGATGTCTGAGTCTGTACAGAGCACTGCCAAACAGTTGAGGGGGAAACTAATACATAGACCCTGACAATTTAAGGATGAAGTATTTATGCAGATACTCTGAAGTTAGAAACAAATCAAACAGGACTTACTGAAAACAAAGAATTAGCTTGTCAAGAATGATGAAAAGGGGAGTGGCATGAATGGCTACTGCCTGGCTACTACCAGTGCTGGTCTCACCACAGCTTCACTCTGTTGGGATACAATGCTTCTTTGCTTCTTCTTTCACCAGAAGCAAAACATTAGCACCAATCCCAAGATGAAAAGCAGGCTACAGCCTGTTTGGTGATCCACAGTCGTATCCCAGAAGATGCAAGGGTCTGTTGGCTTGTAGCCTTTTCCAGGTAGATGCCTTGAATAGCAACCAGACCAATCAGAAACATTAAGCACAGACACTCACTTTCCAACCAGAAACAGTCAGGAATCAATGCACTCCACTCCTTCTTTCATCAGGACCAGAAGATAAAGACAGATTACAAGCTGTCACCTATAAATCACTTATTAAGCTTTCTGGTGATCAGCAGTCTCCAGGAAATAATGTCACTGTACTCCTTCTCTCACCAGTAGAATACAGAAGGACTAATCCCAAGATGACTGCTGAGAGGCAGAATATGGGCTCTCCAATAACTGGTGGTCTTGCAATAGATGTTTAAAGGTAAGATGAAAAAAAATGGCACTAAACATTTAGATATGAAAGTGGGGAACTTAATGTTTAGCTGTCTAAATGGAGAGCCACTAATTCTAAAAGTGCAAGACAGATTAAAAGGGGGTGGGCTATTTTGTATTCCGGTACTATGGAATGCAGTGGGGTGGCCAATAAATTTAAATAGTTGAAGGGGAGTGATTACACAAAATGATAATGTTGCGCTTACTCACACCAGCCAGTGAAAGGAGAGAAGGAAGGAGATATTTGGTCAAATTAACATAAGGGGCAGGCAAATAGAAAGACAGGGGTGTTTAAGAACACAACAGTAACAGGGCGGGAAACATTCTGCCTGATTCACAAGGGACACAGCTCCGGTCTGTTTTCAAGTTTTAATATGCAATTAAAAATAAAATATAAGTAAAACACAGTGTAAAGAAAACAAATCACAGTATGCAAAATAGAAAATGCAATAAAAAGTACAAGAAATCAAAAGCAAACTAACATTTCCCTCACAATAATTTGTGGGAGAGTCTGGGTGAGCTTTTCCAGTAAAGCTTTGAAATGTTTTATTTTACCCCTTAAATAAAAGGTTTAGTTTTTAGCTCCAACCCTCATTTCACACAATTAACTTTCACTGACCTGTTCTAACTTCTATGTGACTCCTTAACTGACCTGTTATAATTTCTGTCTGACTCACAAGACACACAGTTATGGTCTCTTTTCAAGTCTCAATATGTAATTAAAAGCAGAATACAAGTAAAGCACAGTGTAAAGAAAACAAATCACATTATACAACATAAATAAAGGCAATAAAATAATACAAAGTACAAGAAATCAAAAGCAAACTAACCTTTCCCTCACAGCAAGCTGTAGCAGAGTCTGGGTGAGCTTTTCCAGTAAAGCTTTGAAATGTCTTATTTTACCCTTGAATAGAAGGTTTAGTTCCTATCTTCATCCCTCAGTTCACAGATGATTAACCTTAACTGACCAGTTCTAACTTCTGTGTGACTCCTTAAGTGACCTGTTCTAGTTTCTGTCTGACTCAAAAAAGACACAGCTGTGGTTTCTTTTAAAGTTTCAATATGCAATTAAAAGCAAAACACAAGTAAACACGGTGTAAAGAAAACAAATCACGGTATACAAAATAGAATAAGGCAATAAAGCAATACAAAGTACAAGAAATCAAAAGCAAACTAACCTTCCCCTCATAGCAAGCTGTGGCAGAGTCTGGATGAGCTTTTCCAGTAAAGCTTTGAAATGTTTTATTTTACCCCTTAAATAGATGGTTTAGTTCCTAGCTCTACCCCCTCAGTTCATAGATGATTCACCTTAACTGACCTGCTCTAACTTCTGTGTGACTCCCCAATTGACCTGTTCTGATTTCTGTCTGACTCACAAGAGACACAGCTGCGATCTCCTTTCAAGTTTTAATATTCAATTAAAAGCATAATATAAGTAAAACACAGTGTAAAGAAAATCACAGTATACAAAATAGAAAAAGGCAATAAAGTAATACAAAGTACAATAAATCAGAAGCAAACTAAACTTTCCCTTATAGCAAGCTGTGGCATAGTCAGGGTGAGCTTTTCCAGTAAAGTTTTAAAATGTTTTATTTTACCTCTTAAACAGACAGTGTAGTTCCTAGCTCCACCCCCCTCAGTTCACACATGATTAACCTTAACTGACTTGGTCTGACTTCTGTGTGACGTCTTAATTTACCTGTTCTAACTTCTGTCTGATTCACAAGAGACACAGCTATGATCTCTTTTCAAGATTTACTATGCAATTAAAAGCAGAATAGAATGAAAACAAAGTGTAAAGAAACAGATCACAGTATACATAATAGAAAAATGCAATAACATTATATAGGTTCCTAGGTTCATAGGTAAGTACTAGGCTATTGGCCTAATGGCCAGGTCAAGCCTAGCCAACAGTGTATTGGCTTTCACCACCTATGTATTGTTAAATTCCTGCCCCTCTATCAAGCAGTTCCCCGGACATAACCCCAGGGGTGAATTTCCTATCACCCATCCACTTATCAAGGTTTTTCTTGAATAGTGCTAATGACGAGCTCTGCTTGATGTGGGTGGGAATCTTGTTCCAGAGCATGGGAAGTCTCTGGGACACGAATATATCCCTCCAGCATGTCCTATTCATTGTTGTAGTGAGGTTTAGGTCCCTAGAGCATATAGCTCAGGGAGATTGGGATTTCTTCAAGTGGTGCATGTCCAATAATTCCAGGTTTGACATAGCTTTGTATGTAAGATATAAGTCTCCTCGGAGTAAGTGGTATGCGACTGAGTAGAGTTTGAGTTTCTTGAGCCAGTCGGCATAAGGCAATTATTGAGGCCAGCGATCCTCTTGGTGAGGTACTTTTGGGGCCTCTCAAGTTGTTGTAGGTGTCTTGTGAGGTACATCCCAAAAGGAGTACTGTATTTAATGAGAGGTCTGATAAGTGATGAGTAGAGGGGAACGATGACTTCCTTATTTCTAGATGTGAACCCTTTTGTGATTAAGTGGGCCATGTAGAAAGATTTTCTGATCACTGTGGCAATGTGGTTATCAAAGGAGAGGTTACTATCCACTTGGGTCCCAAGGTCTCTTATCACACTTTCTGCATTAAGTGAACTTCCCCCTATTTGGTAATTCAAGGGTACCGTGTTTTTGTCAAAGGGTATAACAATGCACTTTTTGGCATTTAGTTTGAGGCCATGATTTTGACACCAGGTGTCAGTCTCGGTGAGGCCCTTTTTAAGGATGTCTATGTCGGCAGGGAATAGATAATGGCACCCAATTTGCAGTCATCTGTGAATTTGGTTAGCCATAGACCCTTGGTGTTCGCTTGCACTTCAGAGAAGTATATACCAAACAGGAGGGGTCCCAGGACTGAACCCTGGGGTACTCCACTTGTCACTGGTTTGGAGTCGCATCTGGAGTCAGCAAATCCTAGCATTTGGGTTCTGTCCATGAGCCAGTTGTCCACCCATCTCATGATGTAAGGGTTTATGTTAAGGTTGGTGAGTTTATCAATGATTCCTGAATGAGGGATAGTGTCAAAAGCTTTAGCAAGGTCCAGGTAGGCTGTGTGGACTACCTTGCCCTCGTCTATGGCCTTTGTAACTGTTTCAAAGAAGTCTACCAGATTTAGGAGACATGACCTACCTTTTACAAATCTGAATTGGGTAGCATCCAGAGTTTGGAGGTTACCTGTATCTTTGTTTATGAGTTCCATGATGATACGCTCCATGGCCTTGCAGACCAGGCTTGTCAGGCTAATAGGTCTTTAGTTTCTGGGGTCTGTGGTGGTTCCTCCTTTGTGGAGTGTGATAACCATTGCTGTGCATCATTCTGTGGGCACATAGCCTGTGGTGAGGCTGTGGTAGAACATGGATTTTAGGTGGGGGGCTAGTTCATCTTGGAATTCCTGTAAGATGCAGCCTGGGATGTTGTCCGGTCCCATGGATGCTTTGTTTTTTGCTTTAGAGAGTGCCATTTTTATCTGTGTGTTTGTGATTGCCGGGGGTCTACAACCATTTGGTATAGTTATGGGCCTTTTGGGGGATGAGGGGGGAGTAAAGTTTGCACTGAACCCATCCGCCAATATGATGGCAATATCAGTTGGCTCTGTATATTTTGAGCCATTCTGTTGTAGCTCAGTGCAGATCAGGATGTTGCCATGGAGATTCGTGACATAGCTAAAGAATGCCTTATGGCTGTCTTTGGAATCTGTGGCAATTTTTCATTCAAAATTAGCTTTGGAGGATTTTATGTGAGATCTTAGTTTCTTACTGAGGCTAGTCAGTGAGTTCCTCCATACCTGGGTTTTTACTCTCTTTTGCAACATTTTCTTCCTTCTGTTGTAGAGTTTGTTAATGGCAGGGGATCACCAGATCAGCTTCCTTTTTTTGGAGGATAGCATCTTGGTTTTGTTGGGGATAGCATGATCCATGCACTCATGTAGGTGCTTATAGAGTGCATTTGTGTAGGATTCAGCAGTCGTGACTGTATTGACTGTATTATCCATCTGCAGGGGTTTCACGAATTTGGTCACTCAGTTTTGAGAAGCATGAAGTTCACTTTGGAAAATTTTTTATGATGGTTTCCTTGTGTGTGAGTGGGGTTGGGATGCAGCTATCTAGGGTGATTAGTTTGTGGTCTGATCTAACCAGTGAGGAGTTGAACTCGGGCATTGTTGGTAATGACCAAGTCCAGAATATTGTTGCCCCTGGTGGGAGCATTGGCAAGTTGATCCAGGGCATTAGAGTTTATGAACTCCAGGAATAGTTGAGCCAGGGAGTTAGTACAAGAGTAGTTTTCCCAGTTAATGTTTGGGTAGTTGAAATTGCTCATTATTATGGTGTTTGTTTGAACCCGCATTATTTCCAATGTCCTCAAGAATGAGGAGTGACTGTCCTGGGTTACAAGAAATCAAAAGCAAACTAACCTTTCCCTCACAGCAAGTTGTGGCAGAGTCTGGGTGAGCTTTTCCAGTAAATCTTTGAAATGTTTTATTTTACCCCTTAAATACAAGGTTTAGTTCTTATCTCCACCCCCCAGTTCATGGATGATTAACCTTAAATGACGTGTTCTAACATCTGTGTGATTCCTTAATTGACCTATTCTAATTTCTGTCTGACTCACAAGCGACACAGCTGTGGTCTCTTTTCAAGTTTTAATATACAATTAAAAGCAGAATATAAGTAAAACACAGTGTAAAGAAAACAAATCACAGTATACAAAATAGAAAAAGGCAATAAAGTAATACAAAGTACAAAAAAAATAAACAAACCAAGCTTTCCCTGACACCAAGCTGTGGAAGAGTCTTGGTGAGCTTTTCCAGTAAAGCTTTGAAATGTCTTATTTGACCACTTAAATAGAATGTTTAGTTCCCAAGTCCACACCGTGAGTTCACAAGATTAACCTTAACTGACATGTTCTAACTTATGGGTGACTCCTTAACTGACCTGGGATAATTTCTGTCTGACTCACAACAGACACTGTTGTCTCTCTTAAAGTTTCAATATGCAATTAAAAGCAGAATGTAAGTAAAACAGCTGTAAAGAAGACAAATCACAGTATACAAAATAGAAAAATGCAATAAAATAATACAAAGTCTAAGAAATCAAAAGCAAACTAACCTTTCCCTCACAGCAAGCTGTGGCAGAGTCTGGGGGAGCTTTTCCCATAAAGCTTTGAAATGTCTTATTTTGCCCTTTAAATAGAAGGTTTAGTTCCTACCTCCATCCCAAATGTTCACAGGTGATTAACCTTAACTGAGCTGTTCTAACATCTGTGTGACTCCTTAATTGACTAGTTCTAATTTCGGTCTAACTCACAAGAGTCACAGCTGTGGTATATTTTCAAGTTTCAATATGCATTTCAAAGCTGAATACAAGTAAAACGCAGTGTAAAGAAAATAAATTACAGTATACAAAATAGAAAAAGGCAATAAAGTAATACAAAGTACAAGAAATTAAAAGCAAACTAACCTTTCCCTCACAGCAAGTTGTGGCAGAGTCTGGGTGAGCTTTTCCAGTAAAGCCTCAAAATGTTTTATTTTTCCGCTTAAATAGAAGGTTTAGGTCCTATCACCACCCCGAGTTCACAGATAATTAACCTTAACGGACCTGCTCTATGTTTTGTGTGACACCTTAACTGACCTGTAATAATTTCTGTCTGACTCACGAGATACACAGCTATGGTCTCTTTTCAAGTTTCAATCTGCAAATAAAAGCAGAATACAGGTAAAACACAGTGCAAAGAAAACACATCACAGTATACAAAATAGAAAAAGGCAATAAAGTAATACAAAGTACAAGACATAAAAAGCAAACTAACCTTTCCCTTACAGCAAGCTGTGGCAGAGTCTGGGTGAGCTTTTCCAGTAAAGCTTTGAAATGTTTTATTTTACTCCTTAAATAGGAGGCTTAGTGCTTATCTCCAACCCCTCAGTTCATAGCTGATTAACCTTAACAGACCTGTTCTAACTTCTGTGTGACTCCTTAATTGAGATGTTCTAATTTTTGTCTGACTCACAAGAGACACAGCTGTGGTCTCTTTTCAAGTTTTAATATGCAATTAAAAGTAGAATACAAGTAAAACACAGTGTAAAGAAAACAAATCACAGTATACAAAATAGAAAAAGGCAATAAAGTAATATGAGGTAGAGGAACTCAACAGCAAACTAACATTGTTCTCACAGCAAGCTGTGGTAGAGTCTGGTTGAGCTTTTCAAGTAAAGTTTTGAAATGTTTTATTTTACCCCTTAAATAGAAGGTTTGGTTCCTAGCTGCACCCCCTTAGTTCACAGTTGATTAACCTTAACTGACCTGTTCTAATTTCTGTGTGACTTCTTAACTGACCTGTTATAATTCCTGTCTGACTCACAACAGACACGTCTGTAGTCTCTTTTCAACTTTTACTTGCAATTAAAAGCAGAATACAAGTAAAACACAGTGTGAAGAAAACAAATCACAGTATACAAAATAGAAAAAGGCAATAAACTAATACAAGGTAGTAGAAATCAACAGCAAACTAACCTTTCTCTCACAGCAAGCTTTGGCAGAGTCTGGATGAGCTTTTCCAGTAAACCTTTGAAATGTTTTATTTTACCCATTAAATGGAAGGTTTAGTTCCTAGCTCCACCCCCTCAGTTCACAAATGATTAACCTTAACTGACCTGTTCTAACTTTTGTGTGACTCCTTAACTGGCCTGTTCTAATTTCTGTCTGACTCACAAGAAACACATCTGTGGTCTTTTTTCAAGGTTTAGTATGCAATTAAAAGCAGAACATAGGGGAAATCACAGTGTAAAGAAAACAAATCACAATATACAAAATAGAAAAAGACAAGAAAGTAATACAAAGTACAAGAAATCAAAAGCAAACTAACCTTTCCCTCACAGCAAGCTGTAGCTGAGTCTGGGTGAGCTTTTCCAGTAAAGCAATTGTGCAGATCTGCATTACTGATATACTCAAAGCTGGTTGATTTTCTCACAAACATTTCTAAGGCCTTTCTGTGTGCTATAAAACATTGCGTTAGAGATTATCTAATGTATCTACAGTTCTATGGATTCCCATCTGCACACCATTGTGGTAGCTGTTTAGTAAGCACACTTATGATGCAAAAATGCTACATGCTCTTTTCCATTTATTTATTGTAAGTTTTTGAATTTGCTAATGGGGATAGAGCAACAGTGTACAGTTGACTAATTTCAGTCTCAGCCTTCCAAAGTTGCAAAAAAAGCGATAAAAAATAATAAGAGGGAGAGCATTGCAGTACATTCAGCATAACTACAGATATAACATTGCTGTACACATTGTATAACTACAAATACAGCATTGCAGTACACACAGTATAACTACAGATACAGCATTGCAGTACACACTTTATATCTACAGATAGAGCACTGCAATACACACAGTATAACTACAGACAGAGCATTGCAGTACACACACTATCACTGCAGATAAGCATTGCATGCACACAGTATAACTACAGATACAGCATTGCAGTACACAGTATAACTACAGATAGAGCACTGCAATATAGACAGTATCACTGCAGAGAGAGAACATTGCAGACATGCAGTATAACTACAGATAAAGTATTACAGTACAAACAGTATAACTACATAAACAGTGTTGCACTACACACTGTATAACTACAGATAGAGCATTGCAGTACACACAGTATAACTACAGATACAGCACTATACTGCACACAGTATAACTACAGATAGAGCATTGTGGTACACACAGTATAACTACAGCTAGAGCATTGCAGTACACACAGTATACCTACAGCTGCAGCACTGCAGTATATGCAGTATAACAGCAAATACAGTATTGCAGTACATAGCATAAACCTAGATAGAGCATTGAGGTACACAAAGTATAACTACAGATGGAACATTGCAGTACACACAGTATAACTACAGATAGAGCATTGCAGTACACAGTATAACCAGAGATAGAACATTGTGGTACATACAGTATAACTACAGATATAGCATTGCAGTGCATACAGTATAACTGTAGATACAACATTGCAGTACACAAAGTATAACTACAGAAATAGCACTGCAGTACACACAGTATAAGTACAGATAGAACATTGCAGTACTGACAATATAACTACAGATAGCATTGCAGTACAAGCAATATGACCACAGACAGAGCATTGCAGTACACACAGTATAACTACAGACAGGGCATTGCAGTGCACACAGTATAACTACAGATAGAGCATTGCAGTACACACAGTATAAGAACAGATAGAGCATTGCAGTACACACAGTAGAACTACAGACAGAGCTTTGCAGTACACAGTGTAACAATAAATACAGCATTTTAGTACACACAGTATAACTCCAGATATAGCATTGCAGTGCATACAGTATAACTGTAGATGCAACATTGCAGTACACACAGTATAATGACAGATGGAGCATTGCAGTACACACAGTATAATGACAGATACCACCTTACAGCATAGATGAAAGTACATGCAGGTATATACCACTCTAAACAATTGTCAGACTGATAACTGTAGATACAACATTGCAGTACAACCGTATAACGACAGATGGAGCATTGCAGTACACACAGTATAAAGACAGATACTGCTTTACAGCATAGATGAATGTACATGCAAGTATATACCACTCTAAACAATTGTCAGACTGATATAAGTAAACACATTAATTATTCATGTTGTTAAGCAGTGGGCACTGGACCAGAAGTGGGCCATCTAGCAATGCTGCTGATAAACATTCTTTTTTCCTTTCCTGGAGCTGTCACATTAGTCTGCCATTTTTATAGGCTGTGCAGTGCCTCCAACAAGGATGTCTTTTGTTTTCACAAGCAGCTTAGGATTGTCTGCTAATATTTATTTTATTTATTTGTTTGTTTTCAGGTAATAGCACTGGTCCAGGGATGCTTTTCAGTGACAACACAAGTCACAAGGCAGGGGTATAAATTTAATTACAGAGTAGGCAATGGGCATAATTCAGTTATAACACAGAAATGGGCTGACAGACATACAGAGATACACACACACACACACACACACACACACACACACACACACACACACACACACACACACGCATGTACGTATACAGACACACACACATACACACACACACGTATGTGCATACACCCCCCCCCCCCCCACACACACACACAGATTTACACACAGGCCTGGCATATAAGGACAAATGTGCACAAACTATATTGTGTCTAGGAATTGATTAGTCAGTGATATTGTATTTGTATAGTAATTTACATGGGCCATCACAATAGCCCTAAGAGTGACTAAGGAATAAAATACTTGCCTAATTATAAAGTTGAGTACAAGCTGGTGTTGACCTTGTCCATAAAATAATCAACTACTGTCTCTTTATAATTTACAGTTATATGCAAGTTTCAGGTGGCAAACCATTTTTTTTAAGTGTCATAGAAGTCAGGAATCCTTGACATAGAACAGGGCTTGGTCAGGTGGCAAACCATTTTTTTTAAAGTGTCATAGACGTCATGAATTCTTGACATAGAGCAGGGCTTGGTAGTGGAGCATTTACTTTGCAAATCAATCTAAGAATGAGCATTTCAACTTCTTTTTTTACCAAACTAGAGACACCATAGAAGGAGGAAGCAGCATTAGGCTTCCAATATACAACTACAGCTATAAAAATGATGCTGTTCTACAGCTAAAATACAAACAACTAATGGAGACCACTCAGGTAGCCTGTTGAGTATGC
This sequence comes from Protopterus annectens, assembly GCF_019279795.1. Taxonomy (NCBI): domain Eukaryota; kingdom Metazoa; phylum Chordata; order Ceratodontiformes; family Protopteridae; genus Protopterus; species Protopterus annectens. The sequence continues at coordinate 525,716,614 of NC_056736.1, forward strand.
TGCATGAGTGAAGCATTTTGAGGTAGATATTTTGAATTAGTTTCAACAATCATTAATAAAAGCAGATATTTTAGGTAAGTCAGAGCAGATAACAGTCATTATTCACTTTTAATAAACTATGAATTAACTCATAGTTAACTGAAATAACTCATAGTTTGTACAACTGCAAGAAGACTTTGTGTCTTACTACTGTCAGCATTGCAAGTGATAGTTCCTGCTTCTGATAAAAGCAAAAGTGAATATAGTTTGTAGTCTGCAGAATAGAACAAGAGGATGAATATATGTTTGTTTTGTTTGTCAAGGGGCAGCACTTTCTCCAAAAATCTGGCAAATGTAACAGCAGATGTACAGCACATAGTTTGAAGCTTTACAGTTAACAAATGAAAATTATCCTTCACAAAAAAGCAATAAACTGTATGTATATAAAATAAAGAAGCCTGTATTTCTTAAACTGTAATACTGTCTTAGACATGCTTTCTTAGGTTGAAACACAAAATGACAGTAGGCACATTACATAGCACAAATCTCTTTGTCAAAAATTCTGAACTAGGTATAAAAAAAGAACTATGAGCTTTAGAATAATTACCATGTGATGAGTATAGGGCCTTAACTAACTTGGTTTATGTTTTAATTAATTAATTATTAATTAATTAATTAATTAATTAATTTACATACTTACTTATGTCGGTAATGGACCTGATCTCAATGAACCATTTTCAGTCTCAACACAGAAGCACAGAAATTATCAAAACAAAATTATACAATGTCATACAATGAAGTAAAGATAGTTATAGCTGAATGCTATTGGAGGGTTTTTTGTTCGAGACTCTGAGTAGTATGAGATACAAGCTTTTCATCAAAAATGAAGAAAGAAAAGCTTTCATTAAATTCTACTTAGTTGTTTCAAGTTGTACTTATAATGACCTGTGTGGTGGCACTTTTTTTGTCCATGGATTAGCGAAAAAACTTATTTGCACTTTTTTAGTCTGTTCTAGGACCCTTAGTCATATAGCTTCATTGGCAGTTTTGTGAAGATTGTGTATTAATGCAAGATTATAGTATTGTTTATACATTATATTACACTTCTATTTCCAAAAGTAGAATTACCTCATTTAGTCATTTACTGCAGTATTACTGGTAAATTTCTGCATAGCCTGATGCCATAGTCTGTGGTAGGATTGCAGCAGTGGCAGTATTATGAATTCTGGTCTAAAATGTGTGCTTCAGTACTTTTTATAGTGGTACATACCTGCTTAAAATGACATCTTGGTATTCTGGTGCCTTAGCCAGTGGTAGGGTTACTGTAGTGGCAGTAGGGTAAATTCTGCTTCAGGATTTGTGTCTCAGTACTATTCATTCCTCTATATACTTGTTTGAAGTTGCATTCCAGTACCTTTCTGTTTACCTTGATACTGTTTTTCCCCTGTTCTTTGAGTGTGCCCCCCACAAGGCATAAAGCTAAACATTTCCTGAAATTCTAACCACAGGACTAGAGCTCCAGTTTGCATTTTTCCCAAACCTCCTGTCCTCATCTCATTGTGGTTTTAACAACCCTCCCACTGTTCTCTTGAGGTTTTAAAAGACTGTGTCTGTGGCTTCCACCAGTTATGGTAATCTGACTTCCAAAGTCCCTCCCTCCCCTCTTTCATTGCTTCTGTCTGTTGTGTAACCTATTTAAGTACTTTCCCACTCATTATTTTTATATATCCATAATACTAAGTGCTTACCCAGTAAAGTAGTATTGCACTTGAGTAAACCTCCCTTATTACAAATTGTCTCCAGTACATCAAACAGCACTATAATCATATCTTAGCACAATCTAACCTAGCCTAGTGCCAAAACCCAGATACCACCCAAGGAGTCCTCTGTATAACCCAGTCCATGACCTACAGTGGCCCACCCAAATACAAATCCGGACAACACGGATATGTCATTTCCAAATGTCTCCATAGCCAGGTCAGAAGATATGGACATCCTGAGACCTACTAAGCCTATAAACAGCAATGCCTAGCCTCAGCAATCTCTAAAGCACTCACCAAATGTAACATCAAATGGCGTGGCCAAGATGGTGACCAGTTAACAATACGGTTTTACCTCTGCTTCATTTTAACATCTCTGACGGTATTTTTACTAAAAAACTCAAATAGAACATCTCAAAACTTGATGGAGTTATAGTAGAACACCTGCTGAAAGATTTACTACAAAAAATAACAAGTTTGAAATTCTTTTAACTGCTTTTTCCTGTCAAGAAAACTATAAAAAACTAATTTTCTCAGAATGAGCCACTCTAAGCCCAGTGTACAGGACAGTACTATGAAAAAAGACATACAGGCTATCAGCGAGTTATCTGTAAAGATAGATAAATTAGAAAGCAAAATGAACGCTTTTAAAGAGGAATATAAAAAACAAGTTGAAGTGGTGAGAGAATCTCTTAAATGACAATCATCACAAATCTTGAGTATAGATGATGCAATGTCTGATTTTGATGGAAGATTACTTGAAAATGAAAATGACACTGAATGTCTTCTGAAACAAAACAACTTATTCCAGGAAAAAAAATAGATTTACAGAGAACAGATATAGAAAGAATAACATCGGGATTTACAGGATTCCTGAAAAAGAAGAGGGAGACAGTATGATTCAATCCCTTAATGCCTGGCTGCCTAAAACTTTGAACCTGCCTGAAGCTTTTTCCTTTGGCATCAAAAGGGCACATAGATCAGTTTCTAAATCATCTTAAAAAAAATTCAGCAAAGTCAGTGATTGTAAGGTTTTTCTCAAGTCAAGCTAAGGATTTAGTCTTAAAAAGCTGCGTGGATTAATTATCCAGTTAGAATGAAAGAAAATACTATAATATCTGACAATGAATATTCAACATTAGTGATATCAAATAGAAAAGCATGTGTGTTACTTGTTAAAAGCTTAAAGAAAAACAATATTAAAGAACAAATCTTGTTTCCAGCAAAAATAAGGATTCATCTTCCAGAAGGAAAGATTGTAACACCTTGAAAGATGCAATGGACTTTATACAGAAAAATAAAATCCTAGAAAAAAAAAACAGAAGATATGGACTGAAACCTGTCAGCTTCTTTGAAGAGAAATATAACAATAGATAGTTGGTTAATAAAAGACATAAACAGTAAAAAACTGAAGGACAAATAAAAAAATCAATGTCTTTCATGGTTATGGAATTTTATTAATTAAAAGAAGTGCTTGAATACTTATGAACAGATGCTGAATATTACTTTTTACAAGGTAAATCATTTCTTTCTTTCTTACTTTCTTTCCCTACTTCAAATAGTTACTGGCTTCCTTTTTAAAATGTTAGAGTTTGATTCCTTTAGCTATATATGAAATTAAAGACACTTATTTTCATTTAGAGTTTAAAAGGCTAAACTATTCATTTTATTAAAAGTTAATCATTATTATGGTGAAACTTATATTAGGTAGCACATTTATGATATATTGGCATAGCTGAGTAATGTACTATTAAATATAATACAAGATGCAACAAATAACACTAAAGAGACATGTTAAGTTACATTCTGGGTTCTTAAAATGGTCAGGTAGTGTGCTGCCGATTGCATACTTGACATGCAATAGCACACAGGAAAGGTATGCTATGGTATAAACAAAATATACAAAATATAGCTTTTTACATATATAAAAGTTACTATTGGAATGATACCAAATAATTAGATTAACATTCACAGTTTTACAAGTTAAACCTGGATTACACATAACTATCATTCTTTTAATGCAAATTTATATGCTATATCTCCTTTAAAAATAACAGTCTGCTTTAGATTAAACATCTCACACAAATAGTGCTTGCTGACTCATTAAATGTTATTTCTTTGACAGCAATGGCTTTTTAGTGGTTGGGATACTTTCAGATTTTTTTTAGTGGTTTGGAGGGGGTTAATGGATTGTTTTGTGGTGTGGTGGTGGCTTGGATACACTTGTAAGCATTTTTTATGTGAACTGTAACTGATGGGCTGTTCATTTTTAAGTCATTATCATGAAACCCAGCTTGAAACAACTTAGAGTCATGAGCACTTTTGTGATGTTGCATGAGTTCTGAAAACTCTAAGAACTGTCCAGGTTACTTCTTCCTGTGTAAAAGTAAATAATCATAATGTTTTGAATCATATGATAAGATGTCAATGAATACAAATTAGATAATAAGCATAAAACAGTGAATTGCATTCTAAACCACTATTAGTTATTAAATAGTTCTGAATGATTGCAGTATGCCAAAAGGATAGTTTATATACTACTCTGTAGAATAAAAAAAACTTAAGATTGGGTTTCTCTGTTATTGTCTCTTTTAAATGATAAAAAACTTAGTATCTCAGAACAATTTATTAAGGAAAGTTTGAATCTTAAAAGGGGAAGATTTTTTGAGATGTTTGTTCAGTTACTATTAGACATAGTTAAGGAAAAAATAGGACTGATTCTAATAATAGTACTAGATTAAAGAGAAGCAAATATATAAGGGTAAATATAAATATTCTATTTTATGATACTCTACACTAGGATTATAGCTAAAAGATAAACCCTAGGAATATAGTAATAGTACAAGACATAGTATACAAAAAGAAATCAAAAGAGATCAGAATAAGTAAAAATGTATATAATCAAAGTATATAAATATATCTACAAGTGTGGGAAGTTGGTATAGGGGTTAAATTGTTCACCTTATAAGCACTAAGTGCAGGATTTGATTCTCACATGGGGTAATTGGCTGGACTTGAAATAGCCCACAAGGACAGTTAGCCTGGTAATAATTTTATTAACGTATGATCCTTTGAACAAGTTTACACATAGTAAATAAAATAAAACTAATCTAAAATTAATAAAATAAACATGAAAATAACAACTGACTTCCTCCCTATAGAAGATCAGAGAGATAGTGTGAGGTACAGGGAAAGATGACTAAAGAGATATTCATTTTGGTCAACTTATAATAAAGATTCTAAACATGTGTTTAACTTTTCTTATTTATAATAACTCACTGATGGGCTTTTTTAAGGTGATGCTTACTAAAAATATGAGACACATTAATATGATTCAGAAGCATGTGCTAAGCATTAGTCTAATGGAGAGTTTAAGAAGTATTTTTTTTGTCTTTTTCAACAAACTAGGAATACGTTAATCCATGGTAGAATGTTTTAGTTATTTCATTAGGTAATTTTTTATTTGTTTCAAACATTTTGACCATAGCTGAATATTTCATATTGTTATATAAAAAGTATATAATACTTTCTGTACATAAATGTGATTTCATTATACATGTATTTTTCTCTCTTATATAAATGTCTGATTTTAAATGAATATCTATTAATATTAATGGATTAAATAATTCAGTAAAGAGGTGAAGTCTGTTTAAATACTTGCAATTACATAAAGCTCAAATAATACTTCTATAGGAAACACATTTACTTAATAAAGATGTAAATAAACTTCCATTAAAGAATTACTTGGTTTTAGCAGGTTCTGGCTTTTGAGTTAAGAGAAGAGACAATATAATTTTATGGAAGAACTCACCAATAATGCCTAAAGTAAAAGATACCTATTTTGATAAAAATGGTATGTTTAGCATTGTTATAATTGAGTGGAACAGAAAACTATATATATTCTTGAACTCTCATTGGATTCCAGAGGTTGGAACTTAAGATGCAAAAAAATACTTAGACACTATAACCTATTACAGATAGAAAGCTGAGAATCATATATTCAGCCAAACACTTAATGAATTTTGTAAAGCTAATGAATTTAAAGGGATATATATGAGCTAAGGAAAACAAATTCACTTTAATTTACCCATTATTCATATAGATATGGTAATTATTTTGTCTCAAGCAATCTGTTATCACAAAGAGAAGTTTCAATAGTTTCAGGTCCATTATTGGACCATAATGCTATAATCTTTAATATTATTTTAAAAACTGATAATTTAATACATCACAGGAAATTACCAGTGTATATTATTAAAATAAAATGATTCAAGGATTGTCATGTTAAAGAGATCAAACATTTCCTAGAAATGAATGGTGAAGTATCTGACATTGTCTTGTGGGATTCACTAAAGGTTTACTTAAATTAAAAAGTTACAAACTGGTATAGTAGTAAAAGTAGTAAAAGAAGAGAAGGGGACAAATAATTGAATACACTACAGGCCACAATAGGTACACTAAAGTTAAATCTAAAACCAAATGACAATATTAGTCAGTCTGAACTTAAAAACTTAAATACAAAGTATGATGAAATTCTAAATCATAAAGTTTCAATAAGCCTGGAAAAATTTAAACTTCAGGCATATTCTGTAAACTCTTTAAGATTGCATAAACCTACTTTTAGATCAAAGAAAATGAATAAACTAACCCATATAAGTAAGAAAAAAGAAAAAAGAACAGATATTAACAGTATTCCTGATGTCTTTAGAATATTTTATGAAAATATAAATAATAATACCAATAATCTAGATAATTATGATATAGTTGAAACTTTTCTAAGTGAAAATATAAATAATAAAATAGCAAGTGAATAAATTAAAAAAAAAAACATAGACCACTCACTTTAGCAGAAATAAAAGATCAAATAAAAGTTAAAAAATAATAAGGTGTCCAGCTTGTATGGTCTTATACCAGAACTATATAAAATACAACTGGATGATGCAGTTAAATTATTAGATAAGGTCTATAGATAAATAAAAACAACTGCTGAAATCCCCCCATCATGGAAATATTTCCTTTATATCACCTATCTTAAAACAAAATAAGGATCCTACAAAGTGTTCATCATGCAGACCCATTTCACTTTTAAATGGGGACTATAAGATGTTCATGTCCATTTTAGCTACAAGAATTAATCTACTTTTACTTATACCTAACTAATTAACAATGATCAAGCTGGGATTATTTTAAAAAGACAAGTACAAGATAACATAATAAGAATGCATTCATTAATAGACTATGCAAATAACAATAGAAAAAAACTTTCTATAATTAGTCTCGATTTAAATAAGGCTTTTGACTCAGTTAATTGGTTTATACCCGTTTAAAACACTTCAGCCTGAGCTAATTGCATTAATTTCTAAGTTATGCAATAACTCATATTTATGTTAAAATCGATTATTTTCTTTGTAATTCCTTTAAATTATAAAATGCACAAAACAAGACTGTCCATTTATCACCTTTACTTTTTGCATTAGCTGTAGAACACTTTGCTAATAGTATTAGAGCCAATAAGAACATTAATGATATCAAAATAAAATAAGATTTCAAACTAAAGATTTAATTCTTTGCTGATGATATTTTATTATCAATAGGAAATATAGAAAATTCATTAGAATATATAATTCATTCTATGTAGCAGTTTGAAGAAATCTTGAATGTATGATTTAATCATAATAAAACAAGTATATTATTAATTAATAAAAAATGTAAAAATTCATAAAAAAATCTAACTTCAATTGGAATAGCAATCAAATAAAATACCTTGGTATAGCCATTATGTCTAATAGTAAAGAGATGATACAAACACTTTCAGCAGGTTGTTGATACAATTTTAAGTTTAGTCACAAACTGCAACACGTTCTTCTTTACCATGGAAGAATGATTAATGCTTATTAAGATGGTAATTCTCTCTAAGATATTGTTTGTCTTAAAATCTTTAGCACTATCTCCACCAAAATAAATTGATGAAGAAGATAAACAACATTCTATTTATTTTTTTTGGCATCCTAATAAACCAAGAGTTTCCTTTGAATGGCACATAAAAGGCTGGGATAACGGTGGAATAGGATTCCCTGATGTTCAATTGTATACTACTTCAGCAATTGTAACAGTTATAGCATTGTGGATAAATTCATCTTATGATTCAAAATGGAAACAAATACATAAAAAATATTATTAATAAATAATAAATATATCATAACCCTTCATAATCAAATAGTCTCTAATAATTTTATATGGTTATTAAAAGATGTTTTCATAAATGGAATTACACCCTCTTCTCAAATTCCTTATTTAAATAACATAATTTCCTCTTTCCAAAAGTTCACCTATTCTAATTATTGTATTATTGTATTAAAGTCTTAATATTTTTCTATGTTTCCAATAGCATATACAAATGACTGCTTAGAAATTCATAACTTCAACAAAATGCTAGTATTGAAAAAACAAAGTAACTTAATTTATTGGTATCAATTCTTAAATAGTACTGATATGGTTGAACATTTATGGTCCAACTACAATCACGATTGTAAGAATTGGTTACTTTTACAAATATTTGGAGACTTTGTGAACACAGAGATAAATAAGATATTTAACCTAGATGAGAAATTGTTCCTCAAATTATTGATAGTCTTAATAAATATCAATAACAATGCAATGAAAGATAAATTATATTTATCACAAATGAATGAAAGTCTTAAGTTAGATTTCACATATTTACACAATTCCTATTGGAATTATTCCTCATAAATTAATAATGAAGACATCTGAAGAGTACAAGAAAATAATATTACTCTACAGATAAAACCACATCTTCATTATACTGAAAATTTTTCACTTGGAAATTCATATAGAGCTTTTGTCACTCCTAACAAAATTATTATTATGTATAAATCAAATATAATTAAATGCTGGAGATGTGATTCTGAAATAATAGCTGATTGGATGCATATGTTATATGAATTTGAATTCATCTCCCCTTTTTGGAAAGAAATTAATAACTTTATTCAAGCTCTATGGTCAAATAGATATAATATTTTTAAATCTTTATTTTTATTTAATGCTCTAATTCCTGAGATAATTCCAAAAATCCAGGTGATTCTTCTTTGGTCTATTCTTGATATAGCCAGAAAAGTAATTACTAAAAATTGGAAAAATAAAGTATCCCCCTCTAGTGTTGAATTTATTAGTATGGCAAAAATTGTTTACAGTAGTAAACTGCATACTATAAAGATGAGAACTCATAATATTATACATTCATATAAATCTTGGCTTAAACTTAAAGACTTGCTTGAAAAATATTAATTGTTGTTGATATGTATAACTTTGATGTATTGCACAGCTGCTTACCTATGTAACTAGATATTTGTTCTATAACTGATTATTTTATCTATTGTTTTAAAACCAAATAAAACAAATTAAAAAAGCAACATCAAACTCCACACATATTCCTACATTTAGTAGAGCCTCAAGAGCAAAGTCCATAAGGCAAGCAAACACATTACCCAAGACTCTTGTCATAGGGGATTCCATTATATGACACTGATGCCTCACTCATCAGACTGAATAAGGTAAATATAACAGTTAGGCACATACTCAAGTCACTACACCACATGTATCAGTATGATTCTATCCTAGCCCATGTAGGCATTAATGACCTGAGATGTACCTCCTTGGACTATATGAAGAGGGACATTGTTGATCTCTATGAATATGTGTCTCAGCCAGGTATGTGCCTTGCATTGAGCAGCATTCCACTTTTACCAAGGATGTTGACATAGTATGAACAAAAGATGATTTACTTCAATAATTTGTTTAGTTTCCATTGTCTTTCCAGGGGGATTCAATATTTGTCAGCATAGGAGATCATAGTTAGCAAACCACATTGTTTTGCAAAATATTGTCTGCACCTGTTTCCTCTTGGCTTCTGAATATTAGCTAAATCTTTATCCACCCCCTTACAGCCTTTTTAGGCAATGCCAAATTGAAAAAAACTACTGACGTAGCAAATAAAACCCAGTGAAACCTAAAAGTGTTACTGTTCAGGGTTAGGGGCCTAACCAAGAAACTCCACACCCTTACAAGCTCTCCTCACTCTGGAGAATAAAGACATCTGTGCCATTAATGAGACATGGTTTAAATCCACAGAAAGTACTCCAGAAGTGCAAGGCTTTAGTGCCTTCCACACATTTTGATCATCAGCTACACAGGCAGGGACAAAAGGTGAAGGAGTCTCAGTCTATATTAGCAAGAAGCATAACTCTACTTTGGTTAAATAGGATGATGCCCTGGAATTTATCCACGTGAAAATCACCATAAACCAAGTCCCACACTATATCATAGCAAGCTATAAGTCACCCTCTATGCCTCTAGAATTGCATTGCTCATACTTAGACCTGCTGAAGACACTCACTATTAAACCAAATACACTATTCATGGGAGACATTAACCACCTCTCTTCTTCTTCTTCTTCTTTCGGCTTTCTCCCAGTTAGGGGTTGCCACAGTGGATCACCTGTCCGCTCATGATTAGCAGTGGAGTTTTACGGTGCTGAGTTGCCAGCCCGGCGCCCAACCTTCCACAGAAGACACACACATGCATGCACTCACACCTAAGGCCAATTTAGAGTGTCCAATCCACCTACAGCATGTCTTTGGGATGTGGGAGGAAACTGGAGCACCCAGAGGAAACCCACATGACCACAGGGAGGACATGCAGACCCCACACAGAAGGAACTCCAGCCCAGGAGTGAAACAGAGAACCTCTTGCTGTGAGGTGGCAATGCTAACCGCTGCACCACCGTGGCCACCCACTTTAACCACCTCTCTACAGAATGGAAAACATATACTGCCTCATACTGACAGAGATAATAATTGCTGGAGTTTATTAACACAAATACCCTTGACCAGATAGTGCACACACTCACCAGAACTCCAGACATAATGGACCTGGTACTCACCAAAAAGAGAAAGCCCTGTACCCTCCAGTGTCATATCCTCACTGGTGAGGTCATATCACAAAGCTGTCTCCTTTGACATAAAATTCAACTCAGTAACCCCAACAAACCCAGTAACAGTTAGGAACTATTCCAAAGCAAACTACTTCCTATTAAGTGATAGTTTATCAAAATTCAGTGCCTCTCCCAATCCTGAATTCACAGCTACCTATGTGGACTTGTTTACAGAGGCTCTGTACAACCATGTAATGGCTGTATAGAGGCTGCTGTACCTACTAGATGTAAGCCCAAAACAAACTGTAAAAGCAAATCACACTGGTGGAACCTTAACCTTAATAGGGTATATAACAAAAGGAAAAAGTCCTGACTAATATCAGGAAGAGCAACTCTCATAATGATAGGAACTCTCTAATTAAACTAAGCAGGAGACTAACAGAACTAATAAAGTCCAACAAGGCCAATTATGAGGTCAAGATTGCATCACAGGCTAAAGGCAACCACAATCTCTTTTACAGCTATGTTTGAAACCTCAAAGGCAGCACACACCAGTGTGCCAAACTGGTGGTTACTTGTGCCACCTTCACCAAGCAGAGTGACATAGCAAATTTCTGGCTGGCAAATTCAGCTCAAGCTTCACCCTCCACTCCCTGTGCCTCCATCATGAAATACTTACCAGCATAACACCACTCTCCCCAAATATTAATGTGGAACAGATCCATGGTGGCACTCACTAAGGCCAAAAACACAGCCTGAATGTGCCCTGACAATATCCTGTGATGCTTCCTAAATAGCTTGAAACATGACCTATCAGGACCACTTGAGTCACTTTTCAACTATATCCTCAAAAACAGACTTTGTACCATGAGAATGCAGGACTGTAGCAGTTATCCCACTTCACAAGGGTGGACCATCAGTTGACCCCAGAAATTACAGACCTGTTAGTCTGACTAGCCTAATATGGAAAGCCATGGAATTAATTATTATAGATATGATCAACAGACATAAGCAACATTCTGACACTAGACTCAAACCAGTTTGGCTTTGACAAGGGAAGATCATGCCCACTAAATCTAGTGGACTACTCTGAGAAGGCCACACAGGCAATGGATATGGGGAAAACTGTGCATTCTGCCTACCTGGACCTGGCTAAGATGTTTGATATAATACCCTACTCAAGCATAATTGACAAACTCACTAAGCTGGGCATAAATCCTACATAACTTGCTGGATTGCCAGCTGGCTCACAGATTCGACCCATGAAGTTAGGACTGGTGATACCACCTCCAGTAACAAACCAGTCACCAGTAGGATACCTCAGGGCTCTGTGCTGGGACAACTACTATTTGGCATTGACTTCTTAGAGGTAAAGGCTAATGTCAAGGGCTTTTGGCTGACAAAGTTTGCAGATGACTGCAAATTGGGAGATGTCATAGATTCCCCATGACACAAACATCTTAAAAGAGGGTTTAACACAGACAAGAAACTGGTGCCAAAGTCAAACTATGGACCTTTTGCACATCTGCAAAATAAACAGTATCAGAACCCTTAGATCCAAGGATTTAAATGTTGCTTGTGACATAAATAAGAAATGTTAGTGAGACTCCTCATCCATGTGAATCAGAGTCTTTTCCTAACCATATTTAAGCATCACCTTGACCAGTGATTGGTAAATTGGAAATTTACTCTGGTTCTGGACCCCCATGTCTCTGACAGAGGCAGACAGTAATCCCCAAACTAACATATCCCCCCACAAAACCTGTAGAAACTTCCTGACTCTTCCTAATAAACACATTTGCTACATAGGGATGCAATTGGGTTGTACTGCACAGCTAGGCTTATAAAAGGTCTGGTGGTCATTATACTGCATATATCTATGAACCTATAAATTCAAACAGGAAATGTAATACAGATCAGTAACACACTTAAAGGATTGCACAGAACCGATTACTGCACCACTGCATATAGTTCCACATATTGACACCTATTCATTATGTACAAAACACATTATAAACAGGGTGAAGGTAAAATAAAATGAAAAGTCTGGGTATGGGTAGTATGGGTGAGCTAGAGGCTGAAGCTTATTGTACCTGGGAATATGTTTTAGAACCTGGGTTTACATGGCTTATGAAATCTGAGCAGTAATTGTTCACACCTCACTGATTTGTGTACCTTATTAAAAGGAATGTTCCTCATCTGGGGTCTTAAAAAGTGCAGGTTCTTCAAAGTCCTACATTGAAAAGGTCTCTCGGATACACAGTGTTAGAATTTTTTAACTGACATCCATGATAAAGAGAGATGAATGATATTAATTCATCAAAACAACCTTAAGTAAAAAATAGCACATTTTAACCATCCTATGAGCTTCCTAGTTGAAACTGTTAGTAAGTGTTCCACATTTTGCCTATTTGGTTCCATGTTATGAGAGGTAGTGTTCCACAGTTTGGAGACAGAAGACTGAGCTCTTTGAATGAGAGTAAGAGGAAGGAAGGTAGAAGTGACAAACTTTAAATCATTAACAGCAATAACCTAGTATCTATCACAATAAACATTTCATAACCAACTCATTATTCATGTCTCAAATAGTGTTTATTTTAAAGAAGCAGCATGCCTTGTACTTACAGAGCATATCGGTAACATATTTTATAAAGCAGAACTATGTGACACTAAATAAGCAAAAAAAAAATGAACACACTCCATCACCATTGTGCCGCATACTGAAATGTTTGTTGACTGGGCTTACAAATGAGAAATTCCTAATGTCACACGGGTTCAACAATATGGATCCTCACCTTCCTGAGTGTTTGTCTGTATGACCTGGGATGTAAGGCAGTTAATTTATACTCTTCTCATGCATCTTTAATATAATGGCCTTGTGAGTCATCAGAATAAACACATGCTGTGCACCGAGGGCACTGTGCAGATCACAGACTTGGTTTTCCATATCAGAGACATACACAACAGTGTGCACAAGCCAAGGATTTATTGCTAGAATGACTCTTTTGGTATATAATGTGCTTACTGTTGTTATGTATTCAACCTAAGAAGGCCAAGGTTCTAGTTATGATGTAAGAAATAAAGGCTTCTTTGTTTTATCCAGGGACGCAGTTTATTATTTTCGCAAAGTTAACAGCAGTTCATTATATAACAATTAAGTGCAACAGCAAAATAAATCCATCTTGTCAGTGCATTTATTTCTCTCAGGGATGAAAGAGATCAAAAGCAGCTAGCTGATGGAAAATTATAGGGCAAAGTTTGAGCACTTAAAAGCTGTAGCTGATTCTCTCGACAGCAAGTAAAATGCAGCAGGGAGGCTTTTTTCCACAAGCAACTTGCCAACTCCCTCTAAATAATGCAGTTATTTTCTGTATCTAGCAGAATCAAAGACCAGACTTGTAAAGATCATTGCAGTGGTTACAACTCAAATGGCATAACAGGGGTAGCTCCCTCTATGTTAAGCCCCAAACTCCACAACTATCCTAATCCTGGTCATTGGTGGGGTGTGGGTGGAGGCTGAAGGGGCAGTGAAGAACTTTATCGGCAGATGCAATTTGCTATAAGGGAGTTTATTCTACCAAAGATTAAAAGCTGTTCCATTGAAATAGGATGCATGAACAGACCTCTGAGGACGTCATTAACATACATATTCTGGAAAACAGTTGTTCAAATTCCATCAAAGGATTATAATAGTATTGCCTTATTCTAAACAAACCCATCCTGGGTGTTAGCAGTCTGCTGTGGACTTGAATCATAACAATGACAAATTTTACTTCAAAGTTATGTCCAGAATTCAAACAATCAGTTGCTTGGGCATGTAAGGAGAAAATAGTTTGGTCAAAGTAGTGCAATGTGACCTAATAAGAGATTGAATAATGGAGAAGGAGCAATACTGTAGGACTGAGTCTGACCTGCCATGGCAAAGGTCTGGAAAGTCCCATGGCAGATCATGTTACCACATGGGTCTTGTTATGTGTGTGTGTGTGTGTGTGTGTGTGTGTGTGTGTGTGTGTGTGTGTGTGTGTGTGTGTGTGTGTGTGCATGACAATGCACATTTATATGTGCAACAATGCTCTGCTATGAGCACAGATAAAGGTCACACAGCAAAGTTCTTGTTATGTTTGTATTATAAATGGGAAGGGTGTGGGTATATAGGACAGGAGGAAATGGGGAAGGGAAAACAGAAGAACACACAAAAGAGCAAGTGGTAAGGAAGACTGGTAAATGGATAAGAAAAGCAATAGTATTTTTTTGGCACAGGTGCTCATTTTATTAGATCTACAAGAAGGGTAGGGAAAGGTAGTATGACAGAGGTGTGAGTAGGAAGGAGGTTACAAGGATGGCAGTAGGGTAGACAGATGAACACAAAAGACAGACAAAGACTATCAGGGGAGGGGTGCTGACACACATGGAGGGAACACAAAGAAAAGATACAGCCAGATAGTGGAATAACAATGGGTGTTTGGGAGGATTACACTGGAAAATGGGGGAGGGAAATGAAATACAAGGAAAGAGAACATTATGGTGGAGGACTAGGATGGAGTGATGGCAGACTGCCAAGCTGCACAGTGCTGCACCCAACCTGAAGTCAGTCACCTCTGTGACTGCCCTCATGGATGAGGACAGCCACTGTTGGTCCATTCATTAGAGACAGGTATTTGTGTGGCTCTACAAGTCACACGAGGATACACTCCAGGCTGCCAGTCCATGTGTCCAGCCAATGTCCACCAAGGTCATTTGTTGACAGGTATTCCACCTCCTACTGGATGACACAGTAGGACCTCTCAGAAATACCCACCAATGGGGAGCTTTAGCCCTATACTGGAGACAGAGCATCACATGACACTAGCTAACCATTCAGATCATGATCCATCAGGATGGCCTTCATCATATTGCAGAGAAGTGGGCATGGAGACAGGTGGGAATCCAACAGGTGATAGTAACGCAGGTGCATAGTGTGGTGGCTGTTGCCGCATCATGTCCATTGTCATAGACAACACTGATAAAATATGTTTGTAAGTGGAGAAAAACAAAATGACAAAGAACAAATAAAAATAGAAATGAAAAAGAGGACTGGTGTAAAGCATTCAGGTAACACAAGCCCTGGGGGATAAAATGCTGTTAATTAAGCAATGACAAACCAAAAGCAATATAGACACTTGACACAAATGGACTACAGAACAATGTGCATTACGAAGGACAAGATTACATGCTGCCTAATCAGTCACCTTCTGTATGACAGTGGCACTGCCCATGACTGGCAAATAGTGTGAGTGCAGGGACAGTAAAGCTGTCCAAAAACAACACTTTGATCATGTAGTTCCCCTGACAAGAGGAGCCTAGCAGCAGCTAGCATCCACTGGCTACCAAGTGTTGACCTGCATGGCACTGGGGAGACCATACCATGTATACCTCAACACAGCATTCTAAAAGAAATAAACATGGGACACCTAAACATGGTGGTAATGCGGCAATATGCCAGCAAGCATCACTCAATAACCTGACAGCTTCATCCTCATGGTACACCAGGTAAAAGTGGCACTGGCATGAGTAGCTGAGTCTCCAATGTAAGATTAAGTCATGGTATGCTGCTAAAGGAATTATGTATTAATGGAAGATGGATGGATGGGATGTGGCACCGAACAATGTCAAACACGCAAGTCCAAAACAGACAATGACACCTGTGATGGAAGTGAAACACCCACTGTGATGCCAATTTGTATCATCAGGATACTATAGGGAATACCTGGTGACAGGAGGGACAGTAAAACAGTTCCACTTGCAGTTACAATGTATGTGACACACTAAGAAAAGCAAAGCAAAAGGTGGTGAAACTAATTAGCAGTTTTTCAAACATGGACAGTGAAGCAGGTGAATAACAGCTATGCAGGTATAACACCAGTTCCAGATATGTTCCACAACATCTTGACATACATGCTTACCTCTTTTTGTGTTATCAGCCTATTTTCCTCAAACTCAGCAGGTTCTGTAAAGCAGGAAAAAGTGTTCATGAACACCAATAACTGCAAATAGCTGTACATGGATGTCTTCCTGTGTATAATCAGTTACCAGTTACTCATACTTGCTCTGGAACTGTGTCTTCCTTTCCTTATACTCTCCTTTCCATTGGTGAAGAAGATTGGGTGACACTTGTTCAGGTTTTTGCACTGATGCCAGCACTGCACACTAGAGCAGGTGGATGCCCATGGCATCACTCACTGACCTGGCAACTCAGTGCCAGGCATCCACCTTGTACTGGGGACCCTCAAAGAAGTTTTCAGCAGAAACCCATGATAGTGTCTCCATCCTGCAATATATTAGACCCCTTCCAAACTTGGCCCCTCCAGAAACCATGGCCAGTTCACAGGTTGACATAAGCAGAAAAATGGTAGCAGATTTGTGGTGATGTATGTTGTAGAAACCACATGCTCAAAACTTAAGGTGTCAAGCTTGTACATATCAGTCTGAGTTACAGTAGATTGCCAACATGCTGTAATCACAGTGGCATGGCATTCTTAGGAGCAGCAAGGTGGACTGCAAGAAGCTTGTTGCTCTGCTCAAATCACAGACCTGATCATATACTCATAGACTACTTTGCTGTCTACAGTGTATGTGCAAAGGCACACATGAGCATCATAGCATAGTCTAGGAGTCCTATGCATTGTGCTAAATGTGCAGTGCAGAGACATTTAACCTAAATTGTTTCATTAGCATAAATTCCATGAACTCCAATAACTGCAAATAGCTGTACATGGATGCCTTTCTGTGTATAAGCAGTTGCCAGTTACTCATACTTGCTCTGGAACTGTGTCTTCCTTTCCTTATCCTCTCCTTTCCATTGGTGAAGAAGATCAGGTGCCACTTATTCAGGTTGTTGTACTGATGCCAGCACTGCTCACTAGAGCAGGTGGATGCCCATGGCATCACTCACTGACCTGGCAACTCAGTGCCAGGCATCCACCTTGTACTGGGGACCCTCAATGAAGCTTTCAGCAGAAACTCTTGGTGCTGTCTTTATCCTGTAATACACTTGACCCCTTCCAAACTCAGCCCTTCCAGAAGCCATGGCCAGTTCACAGATTGACATAAGCCGAAAAATGGTAACAGATTTGTGGTGATGTGTGTTGTAGAAACCACATGCTTACAACACAAGGTATCACTCTGACTTACTAGATTGCCAACATGCTGCCAATCAGAGTATTACTGTGGCATGGCATTCCTAAGGGCTGTAAGTTGGACTGTCTGCAAGAAACTTGTTGCTGTGCTGAGATCACAGACCTGGTCATGTACTCGTAGACTACTTTGCTGTCTACAGTGTATGTGCAAAGGCACACATGAGCATTGTAGCACAGTCTAGGAGTCATATGCATTGTGCTAAATGTGCAATTCAAAGAAAGTTAACCTAAATTGACTCATTAGCATAAATTCCATGCTACAGACCCTGACATAGTGAAATATAAGCAGCTTTTGTCGTTCTAGTGTTCACTGCATGAATTTTCTCTAGAATAGCAAGTGGAACCCATAAGAAAATAATTATAGTGGTCTACAGAGTGAAATAATGTTCTACATTTGCTGTGGTAAGGATAAACAAGCCAGCGACAGGTGTGTAGCGTGACTTGTTATAGATAAGATATTGTTCTTATGGGAAGCACAGGTTGGGCCAAGATAGATCTCTGCAGTGAAGAATTACATTGGTCTACATAGTAAAGATATATTGCAAATCAGTAGGGGTACATAGGTCAGTGTCAAGTGGGAAGGGGGACTGGATATAATGAAGATATTTTTCTTGGGGAGGCTGATCTACAACAATTTACTGACATGGAAAGGGGAGCACAGGAATTGGAATGATGGATGAGAACAGACAGGGAAAAGGTGCAGACATCAGTAGCCAATCAGGAATATGGTTGAGGGTTAGTGTGAGGCGGGCTATGCTCCTTGGTAGGTTGATCAGATGGAGAGGTATGCATTGGAATGCACATACTTTGCTACAGTAGATCAGGTGGGGTACATATATTATGGTGTATGGTTGGATAGGCACACCTGACAGACCATTGGTGAGTATGTGGGGTACACATTGGTTGTGCCTCATCAGGCAGATGGGTGACAGGGTGCATGTGACAGCATGCTCTGACCCTTGCTGCCTATTGGAATGTTACAGGGACATGGTCTGTAATACTGTTGATGGGACCTCTCTTTTTTGGTCTTTACTTCTCATATCTCTATGCAGGGAGGGTACAGGCAAGGTGAGAATGGTCATGACACTCAGTGGCCTTGGACTATATAAGAATCTATTAAACTATAGACCCATTAAGATTGCCAGTATTAGCTTCAATGCTGTTGAGATGGTACTTATGGGACTAACTCAGAAGGATATTGATAATTTATTATTCCTGTTCATGTATAAGTAAGGGTTATTTAAGGGTAAAAATCATGTCTACTAAATATGATCACCTTCACTGAGGAAGTCAAAGCTTCCCTAGATGAGGGATTGTTGGTACATGCGTCCTACCTGGATCTTGTCAAAGAATTTGACAGCATCCTACACATGGGGATCATAAATTAACTCAAGTTTACTGAGTTAATATTTATGTGATCTACTGGGCATCCATCTAGCTCTCTAGGAGAATCAAGTAAAAAGTGTCCAACTTGCCAGAAAGGTCTCAGGGGTTGATAACTGGACCTGTACCTTTTGACATCTTTTGTGACTGATTAGGTTGATTGCAACACTTTTTGGATGGAAAGTTAGATGCTAAATGAAAACTAGGTACAACCCACTCCTACAGTAAAAGTAATGGTATAATTGTCAGCAGCTATAAATGCAGAGTAAACTAAACAAAAAGGTGGATATTAGTAAGAAGCATATCGGAAGCTAAATCAAATGAAAGAAATAAACACATTTGATCACTGCTCCCTAATTTTTCTAAAGGGACATATAATTAGATATTATTTATCAGACCAATACACAATTAAAAGAGAATAACTCAATCCCTAAAAATATTGACTTAAAATAATTGACAGTCATGGCAAGCGACAGCTGAAATGAATAAATGCTGTTGATCATACATAACAAAAGGGTGTGTCTAATGGAGAAGAATTAACTTAATACTTTACCTCTTCTAGCATTAATCTCCCATTTCCATTCTCTCTGGCTTTCTTTAACAGCTGATTTGCATACTTATTGCCAAGTACCCTTTCACTGTCTTAAACAGTGCAAAATAAATAAATAAATAAATAAATAAATGAGCAAATAAATAAATAAATAAACAAATAAATAATTTACAAGTATGTTCAACATTCTTAGCATGTTTATCTAAGGCATTAGACACAATATAAAGCATTAGACACTATATTATTGACTGTGCTTATATACTCAATTTATATAAATAATAATAATTCCTGGTAGGCTCATAGTCCCTTTTCAGGGGCAACTCAGGATCAATGTCTGGTTAAGTGACTTGCTCAAATGTCACACAGTAGGGAAATGAGGGCTTCCAGAATCAAACCCAATACTACAGTAATTACATTTCACAGCCTTAACCTCTGCACCAACAACCATATGTAAAGATCCCTTACTTTTGCCTATATAAAAGTCTTGACAAACACAGCAAAACTAAATCAACAATTCATCCATTTTGCAGTCAGTAGAAGCAGAACTAAAATACTTCTTTCCAATTTTAGAATGCACAGTAACATACATCATTTAACTTGGGTTCAGTAATTATTTATAGGCACCCAACAGGGACTACAAGTAAAATAATTGCAACCCTCACTGTACTGACTACAACTGCATAAGCAGGACAGAGTCACATGACATCCTGCATATACCACAGACTTATGGAATTCGTAAAGACACATTGTACATACAGATATCATGGACTGAGAAGTGCTTCAGCTGAAGCATTTGAAAGTACCCAGGACAATAGCCGGCTTTATACACAGGCCAGCTAGGGAGCCACCTAGGGCGTCACTCTATTAGGGGTGGTTTTCCAGTAATTTGGATGGTGTAGGTAGACCAGGATGGGGGCAACGCATGGTGTATGCAGGGGCCGCTGTGGAGACCTTTTGCCTAGGGCATGAGTTGAGCAAAGGTTGGCCCTGTTTAGGACACACAAAGAGTTTATATGCAAATGTTCTTTCAATGACCAAGCTCTTCATAACTGAACCTGAGTGTATGTTGACAGTTTTTGTCAACTTCGTATTGGTTAACGTCAAAAAACAATTTTGCTACATAATTTCTATTTGCATGGTTCTGGAGGAAAAAAAAAGAAATGCAAGCAACATTTGAACAGTACCCAGAGCAAAGATTTTAAGTAAAGATTTTAAGATTTTAAGTAACATGTTTAGTTTTTTTTTTTTTTTTTTTTTTTTTTTAGGCTTAATTGTATTACTTACTTCTTCATATTTTTCAGTGTTCAGTTATCTTTGACACTGTTATTGCTGTCAAAATGCTGTGTGGAATAACATACTTTTACTCTTTCAGCAAATACAGAATGTTCACAGCTGGAAAGCATATAATTCCTTTGACCAGCTCAAACTGGATGCAGTCATAACTGACACTGACACACTCATAGACAGTAACTTTTCCTTTGATCAGCTTACCGCAGTAGCAACAGAGGTCTTTGGTGTAGCTGATATTATTTTATAGGTATGTCCACTTGTTGTGATGTGTCCACTTGGTGTAGGAAAATTATTATTCCTCTTTACATCTGAATGGTTTGACAACTCTTTGAGTTAGGTGTCCCTTATCTGAATGCTATTAACAAAACACCTTACTCAACTTAGTTACAGATGTTCATGAGAAAAAAAAAAAAGAAACAAAATGGTCTGGGCACCTTGGTTATCTGGAGAGACATAGGCTACTGTTTTTGTTCTTTTCTCATATTATTTCCTTAGACAGGACTTCATATACTGGGCAATGACAGGCTCATTCTCCTTGTAACACTACATCTAGAACTGACTGAGGAAAAGACCAAAATGTGCAAATACAACCAACTTTAACAATCTCTATTCATAATAGAAGCAATTGCGACAAATTCATTACCCAGTATTCCTCTTGCCGTTTGAATAAATTCCAAATTCACATGAAAAACTGCCAAACTCTATCCTCTTTTAAAAAAGAACTGGATGAATTCCATCATACCTGCTGTGAAGATATTAGATACTGCTATCTGTGCTAGCACGACTGGCTGAAGTTTTGTAAATACTTGCAAATAATTGTAAATTACCTTGTGTTATATATGCCCAGCATGACTAGCTATAATTTTATAAATAGGTTTATGTTTTTTTTATTATTACTTTGATTTATGTAAGATGTTTTAATCAAGCAGTGTTTTTCTGGCTAACCAAATGTACATGTTTTTTTAAAGAGAATTCTGAATGTAGGTTATACCAGTCAGCTGACCTAGATGTGATGTCATCATGTGCCAGAGCTGAAAGGAATAGAATCTCCACAGCAGCAGTTTTGTTTAGTTTTTAAAGTCTGATATGAGAGAGCAGAATTCTTATAATAGCTTTCTGATCAGTAGTTATCACTCAGAGTTTTCAGATCTGTTCATCAGTAATAGTAGGAGTTGCTATTCCAGTCACTGAGGACAAGACAACAGCCTAAAAAGTGGACATAAATTCTTATCTTGCCTGGCAGAAGTAAGAGTATCATCTTGCCTTGCTGAGTTAATTAGATTAGACAGGGACAGTTAATCTTTAGACAGTTAGGGAACTACAGTTAGATAGTTACAAGTGTTTCTACAATCAGTGTGAAACCTGTCCTTTCATAATTACTTTCATAATTCCTGTGTGAAACTCTGTAGTTTATTGGACTCAGTTATTCAGTGTATATATGTTTTAAATCATTTTATTTATTAAGTAATTTTACTACCTTTTATTGTGGCTGGTTATTTAGAAAGTCCTTTTAGTAATCTGAGAGTGTTTATGCTTATTGTGATAACACCAGAGCCACTCCAAAAAGCCTTACTTTTTGGATTACCTGCTACCATTTATATCAATATATATTTTACCCAATATAATTGAATACCCCTTTTGAAATGTATTGTGGTATTTGACTGTTGGCAGCAATTACCCTGTAATTTGGGAAACAGGTCATAGCAGGTAAATCTGCACCAGTCTTTCCCGAGAGTGTTTGTATATGTGAATAACAAATATTTAAGAGTGAATTTGTCAAATACCTAGAACCATGACACAGTGCTCTGCAGTGGTTAGTGTGAAGACTCATTTGGGGACCTGGAGTGAAGCATAAAGTCCAGTCCAAGGTTTGGAGCCTCTTCCATTGTACTCTTAGGGAAAATTGTGTATTTCTATCCCTGCTTTCAGTGATGCTCCCTTACCAGAGACAGTGGTAAGGATTGAAGCTCCTTAGTTACTGGCCTGGGTTTAAGTGGGGTTGTCAAATTATTTGGTGCAGAGATGCTGGATTTTAATTGAGCTTTAGTAGCCTGTAGGTAGTTGTCACTGAGGTGTGCACTTCTGACAGCAACAGGATAAACATACAGAGTTTCATTTCACAACAGTCCCAATTATTTTTTAGTCAGTTTAGTCAGGGACAATAGGCAAAGATGTCAGCACAGGATTATAGCAAGTTGACCAGGAACCAGTTGGCCAAGGTGTGTGAAGCTAAAGGACTGGTGCATGACAACCTGACTAAGGAAGCAATTATATCAGTCTTAGTCACAGCCACACAGCAGACCAGCAGCTTGGATGATATCTAGTTTGGCATTGGGGATAAGCAACCTTCCAAGACAAGACAGTGTACCTTTTCTTCAGAGGACTTAAAAATTATTTTGTCAGCATTAACTGGAAGCCAGACATTTGGAGACTGAGGCAAGACAGTGTCAGTATGAACTGCAAAGTTGGAGATGGAAGCTGAAGAAAATGAGAGGCAGAGACAGCATGAAAAAGCAGCTTCTAACCCTTCGACAGCGTCATGAAAGTAATGGGAAAGAGAATGACTGAACCTCAGAAGCCATAAGATTCAGTAAACTTTTCCTCAGTACAGGGAGAGAGATGACTTTGATAGTTTTATTTATATATTTGAGAGGGTATGTAAATAACATAATGTTGACCAAGGGCTCTGGGTACAGTTCCTGACTCTCCTACTCCATGCTAGACCTGTTAATTCAATTGATAAACTGTGTGATACTGAATGTTTGAATTATGATTGGGTAAAACAATGTTTACTTCATTGCTTTAAATTAACTCCTGAAATGTATAGAAAAATGTTTTGTGAACATAGACGCAAGGCAGATGAATGTGCATGTGATTACATTGCTGATTTAAGTACTTACTTTCACAGGTAAGTGAGTGGGTGTCTGGTCACCACTTTTGAAGGACTGGCAGACCTTTTGGTGAGGGAACAAGCTCTCAGCACTTTGCCTGAGGACATGGGGATCTGGCTGGCAGACCAAGAGTGTAACTCTGCAAATGAGTTGGGGAGAAAAGGGGATCTGTATTTGGCAAGTAGGACACCACTACATAAGAAAGGGGTACCCAGTGCTGCACATGGACCTAAGAGAATCCATGAAGGGCAGCCTAAAGTACTCCCAGAGTTCACCAATAACAGGGGAAGCCACATGTTCAAGCACATGGTCAGGATCAGGGATTAGATGTTTCAGATTTAATCAGAGGGGCCATGTAGCATTACAAATGTCCATTGAGGCAAGGTGAAAAACAAAAGGTGAGGGAGCCAGCAAGTGAGAATGCCAGAATACCAGTGGTAATTTGTCTGAAAACAACAGAGGTGCCAATTTACTGCCAAAATTTATATCCTATCATAGTGGATGGAAGACAGACCATTGCTAAGAGAGACACAGCTTCTGATATAAACATTGTGAGGCCTGCAATGGTTAAGGAGGAGCAATACTTGCTTGGGCAGTCCATACCAGTCAGAGTTTTGGGTAGGACCCCATTCTAAATACCTTTGGCTAGGGTTCATCTTGACTGGGAGGGTGGAAAAGGGAACATGCAGGTAGGTGTGTTTGAGGATATCCTTGCAGATGTCTTAATAGGGAATGATTTTGATAATGTAGTACCTTGTGTGCATGCAGTGACATGCAGTCAACCTTGGAGACAGACATGTAGATCTGGTAGCCTGAGAGAGACCCAGACAAATCCAATGCCTGAAGCTGGGGCTGGTGATGTGGTTACTTCAGGGAGGCAACTACCTTATAGCAGTGAGCCTGAAGGTGAACCACAGCTCCTGGTAGGTACTGGTATTCCCTTGAACATAGTGACTGCAAGGACAGAGGTGAGTGGTGGTATCCAGGCTGACAGTGAGGCACCACTGACAGAGGATACGGGTCTTCCTGTGGAAGAGGATCTAAGAGGGTTCATGAATGTAGAGTTGAGACAGGAACAGCTTTCAGACCCTACCTTATGAGGCTCGAGAAAGGTAGCTAAGAAGGCACCTGATGCTCAAGAAAAAGGGGGGGGGGTCTATATGTTGGAACAGAAAGTGAACACCTGAAGGAGGACTAGAAGGTGAGGTAATACAGCAGTTGGTAGAGCCCAGAGCCTACCATCTAGCACCTCTAGCCTTAGTCCATGATATTTCTTTTGCAGATAACAAAGGGTTACTGTACAGGCAGTGGACCCCTGAGGGAGGGCTAGAAGGTCAGGTAATACGGCAGTTGGTAGTGCCCAGAGTCTACTGTCTGGTATCTCTAGCCATAGTCCATCACATTCCTTTTGCAGGTCATATGGGCATAAAGTGTAACAGGAGATGCATTATGGAGAATTTTTATTGGCCTGGGATTGCAAAAGATGTAACAGGGTACTGCAGGGCCTGTGAGCAATGCCAAGTGATAGGCAGGAGGCAGAGACATAAGGTGTACCATGTTAACATAATGAAATCTCATCATGATAGGAAGGCTCTGGTGCTGAGTATTCACAGTGGATGGCAGGAGGAGTCTGAGGGGGACCTGGTGACTGATGTTATCAGTGAGGCTTGGACTGACACTTCTGTGGGAGAGGTAGCTATATCTCAGCGGCTATCCCCGAGTCAGGTTAAAGAACTACGAGCAGTGTTACAGGAATTTGGGAGCATGTTCACCAGGAAACCTGGGTGTACTCACCTAGTGCAGCACATGTGGATACAGGACCCCAAAGGCCTATCAAGCAAGCTCCTTATAGGATGCCTGAGTGAGGAGTCAAAATGACTTTAAAGTAGGAGATAAAGGAGATGCTGGAGCTGGGGGTAATCTTGAAAGATGGTAGTGTAAGATTCTGAGTAGACCACAGAAAGTTAAACAGTTATACAGAGTCAGATGTGTAGCCATTCCTGGAGCCGATGAAGCATGAGAACAACTAGGTGGGGCTAAGTATCAGACTACTATTGATCTGACCAAGGGATACTGGCAGGTGCCCTTGACTCCCATTGCTAGAGAGAGGTCAGCTTTTGTAACACCTTTTGGATTATATGAGCTTGCAAGCATGCCCTTTGGGATGAAGAATGCCCCAGGGGTTAGTAGATCATATCTTAGTAGGAGCAGGAGCTTCTGCTCTTGCTTATTTGGATGATATTGCCATTTACAGTCATTTCTGGCAAGAGCACCTTCAACATGTCCGGGAGGTCTTAGGCAGATTAAAAAGGGCAGGGTTGACCATTAAGCCTAGTAAGTGTCAGGGGGGTATGGCAGAGGTCTCCTACCTAGGACATAGAGTAAGGAGTGGTAAAATTAGGGCAGAATCTGCCAAAGTGGAAGCTATTTGGAAAGCCTGGATCAAAACAAAGGAATTGCCTCTGCTACATAATTATAGACACCTCAGAAATCTTACAACCCCCCCCCCCCCAATAATGACAAAAAGTTATTTTATAACTCTGCCCAATTCAATCACAAATCCAGCCCTCACAAGTTCTGGTATACTATTAACAAAATTCTCTCTCCAGGCTGCCCCTCAACTCCCTGCCCCTACTCAAATACATCTCCTCTGGAAACTGCTACTCTTCTCAATAAACACTTTATGAAACCATTCAAACACTCATACATTCCATCTGTAACACAACTTCTCTGCCTACCACTCTGAATCTTTCTAACAAACAACTATTCTCTTTACTTCCAGTTCCTACTTCCTACATCAGATCTCTTCTTCACAAATTCAAACCCTACTCAACCACCACTGACAATCTACCTCCTACCTTCCTCAGACTTGCTGCTGACTCCATTGGCTATCCAGTATCTATAATAATCAATAGATCTATTCAGAAATCTACCATCCCTACCCTATGGGAATCCTTTTTCACTATTCCCCTGCATAAAGATTGAAACTCTACAGACCCATCTAACTACCATCCTATAGCTATTCTATCTCTCCTCTTTAAAATTCTTGAAAAATGTATCCACTCACAACTACTCAACTACCTCCTCCAGCATAACCTTCTTACTCCCACTCAGCATGGTTTCCATCCCAACCACAGCACAACTACTGCCCTCTTATCCTTTACACATACCATTGCCGAGGCTCTAGACAATAACAAACTCATATCATGTCTCTTTCTTGACCTTTCCAAAGCCTTTGATACAGTCTCCCATCCCCTACTGCTATCTAAACTTGCAGACCTCAATCTATCTTCTTCCTCCCTTGTCTGGTTCTCCATTTACTTATCCTGCAGGCAGCAATCTGCCAAATGGCTCTCTTCCACTTCTCCATTCATACCTGTCCCAACTGGGGTACCGCAAGGTTCCATCCTGGGTCCCCTCCTATTTAAAGTCTTTACCAACGATCTCCATACTTCTTGTAAATAATCCTCCCTCATCCAATATGCAGATGACACAACTCTCATCTCCATCTCAGACAATATCTCCAATCTCCACACTCTTACTCAATAGGCCTTCCTATCCACTGAACAGTGGTTTTCCAGGAATCTACTCATTCTCAACCCTAAAAAGACCAAACTCGTATTATTTTCCCCCCGATCTCTCTCTCACCTCAAATCCACCTTTACTATTACTTACTCTAATAACACTATTATCCAACCTGAAGCTCACACTAAACTTCTTGGAGTCATCATAGATGATGAACTCAAATTCAGCAGGTCTATATTGAAACATCGAACGCTTAAAACAGCGAATGATGTTTCATTGACCCTTTATCAGTGAAAGCTGAAAATGTCGACACCTCAGAACAGTGATTTCTTTCCTAGGGAAAGAAATCGCTGTTCCAACCAAAAAAAAAACAAAAAACAAAAAAAAAACAATAAACACTTCCAAACACATACACACGTACCTTAACCCTAATTGTACCCCTCCAAAAAAAACAGTAAACAGCTGAAAACACATATGCACGTAACCCAACCATACATTTAACGGGAAAAAAAAGTAAACATTTTAAAACATATGCACTTACCTTAACTCGCACCCTAACCATAAGATCAGTAGCTGTTGCACATTTACGTAAACAGTTCCAAACACATACACACTTACCTTAACCCTAATTCTACCCCCCCAAAACAAAAGTAAACAGCTTAAAACACATATCCACTTAACTCAACTGTACATCTAATGCAAAAAACAAAAAAGTAAACACTTTCATACATATGCACTTACCTTAACCCGCACCCTAACCCTATTGTCAGTAACTCTTGCACATTTATGCTCAGGAGCTATACCGGACAAGGGACCACAATATAGTGCAGAACATGGCAAAGCAACAAAGTGGTCAAGCGACTTCTTTCCCAGGGAAAGAATTCGCTGAACAGCCGCTTCGCTATTTTGTCTGTTCTCTATTTATGTGTCAACGAAAACGCATTCGACAAAATGCGTTTTCGTCATTTCAATATGAACCCAGTTCAACTTGCACATCCCCCAAAGCATAAAAAAGACTCACCAGAAACTTGGTTTACTGTATCGCAACAAAAAATTTCTAACTGCAAATGCCAGACTCTCCCTTGCACAAGCTCTTCTCCTCCCCTCCCTTCTATATGCTGCCCAAGTACTAACCAACATCCAAACTACTACTTTAAACAAACTCCAATAAACTTACCACAAGATAGCTAGATTTACCACAAACTCTCCATACAATACACATCACTGCCTTGCCCTAAATACTCTCCACTGGTTAGAATTCCCTTATCATCTACTGCTGTCACAATTCAAATGTTACACTTCAATCTTCACAAACCTTCATCCTGCCATGCTTTATCTCTTCCTTCATCTCTATCTACACTCCTCCGTGGACTCTCCATACCTCTAATCAGCAACTACTACAAATCTACCAACCCAAAAAAATAGCTGGCAAACTCCTTTATAAATACTCCATTGCCCAAGCCTGGAACAAACTCCCAAGAGACATTTGTTCCATCATTCACCCATCCCACTTTAAAGAAAAGCTCAAACTTCATCTACACAACTCCAAAATATGTCCTTGTCAAGCCCCTACTTAAGCTCTCCACAGCCCTACTATATACCTTTTCAGGCCCTCCATATACAGCTAAGTACTCCACTATTGTGGATACTTATTAAACTCTACAGTCAATACTGTTGGACTTAACTCTTTTTGTAAATATGTAAATATATTTTTTAGTCTGTAAAAATATTGATATATATATATCATGTGTTTGCATTTCTGCTTTGTCTCTCTTTAATGTTCTTGGATAACTGATTTTGACCATATGTTTGACTCAAATGTTTAATTCTGTGTAAACTGCTTGTGTTTTTTTGGAGCTTTTCTCTTCGGGTCTACAATGAAAATGGGCCACAAGCCCAGCTGGACCAACCCAGTTAACAAATGTCAATAAATAATAAATAAAATAAATAAATATTTAGGGTGGCTTGCCCCTGTTACCAAAAGCAGGTGAGACTTTTCCTAGGGACAGTGGGGTACTATAGGAAATGTTTGCCCAACTATAGTACAATAGCTTTGCCCTTTTCTGGCTTAACTATTAAAGACTGATTTTGCAGAATTCTCAGGGAATATGTACCCAGTTTGACCTCCTAACCAGTTTTTTAAATTTTTTTGTTGGCTAAAATAAGTGGTCAAATTAGTTGTTTTGTTAAGACTGTAAATTTCTTAGGTATAAGTACCCCTTCCTCTTTCAGTGACTGCCTTAAGCAAAGTGTATCTCTATGATGCAACAGATATTTTGCTAAATAACTGATGAAAATTGCATGAGATTTCACAGCCAGCCAGACAGGGCAGAGAGAGCTTGCAGAATGAGTCACAGCCAGGTAACACAGGGAGCCATACTTCAAAGAAATGCTTATTGTGTGTCACCACACCATAACAGTTGTATTTAAAGGAAGCTGACATTTGGATTATGTTATTCTTTAAAAATATGAAATGACCAACTAGGCGTAAGGTTTGGTAAAAAAATCAGAGCCATAGAAGGTGATCAGTGTTCCTTTCCCAGCACGGTTGGATCGTTTCCAAATATATTCAACAGCTCATATAATCTTAAAGTGGAAAAATCCGTTTCACTTTCATGACAGCAAACCTTGGATGAAAGATAATTAGAAGATAATATAGACATTGCTAGACAAAGCTCCCACGATTTTAAAGAAACCAAATATTAATATAGGTCATTAAATTAAAGTTTAATTATTGTAGGCCTTTCTAAGCTGAAGAGCATATATGCTTTTGAAAATGTTAACAGAGCTTAAATAACTGCAAAGAAAGGCTGATACGTATGCAAGTAACAACAGTGAAAGAAATGAAAGGAGGCAAAAAAAGTACCCATAATCCATGTTTAGTAAATGCATATCTTTTAACTGCTAATTAAACTGACACTATGAAGGAGAATTTTAAATCAAGAGGAAAATGAATTTGTAATCCTTGGTCAGTGGAAGAAAGGAACAGATAAATGAATAAATTAATGAATGCTAATATCTCAAATTAGTACAGAGTAAATATTTGTAGATATATTTTGCTTGCTTCACTTATGAATCTTTAAAATAAAGCACATAGAAGACTCGTTTATTGTATTACATTATAAAAGTAGCCTGAAGTTACGTATCTTGCTGTCACCAAAGCTATATAAATGCTACGGATGACTTTTCATTTCAGGGTCTAATTATACTGTGTTGAAATGATAGTGTACAAGACGCATCATGTTTTTTTCTATTGTTTATGACTTTATGATTAAAAGACATTATTAAAATTTTATAAACCATACAGTCATGGTTAATAGATCTGTGTGCTCTCATTAAATATGTTTTAAACCAATGCGCATATTAAATCAATAGTAAAAAGTATATACTCATGTTTTCAACACTTGAATGGAGGGGGAGGTTGCAAGTAGGTGGCATTGTCCAGTTAGATGTGAAATAAAACAACAGACTGTGGTATATCCAAGATGCCCACAATGGGTGTTCCTCAAGGAAGTGTTTATTGATACCACTGTAGTTTTTTTTTTTTTTTACTGATTCTGATACTGACAACAGGGATAATATTGCTGATCCCATAATGAATAGCCTATTGAGTAGTAATGATATTATAATGTCCAACAACACTAAAGGACCTAAATATTGTTGTATAGATTCTAAAAACATATGTGTTGGAAATATACTTTTCAAGTTAAAGAAACTGCATGAAGCTGCCAGGCAACAAGTAGTCAAAAACTAAGAAAGAATCAAGAAAGCAATGAACCTGTGTTTTGGCAGGTTAATAAGTCAAATGACTGAAATGTTTTTCCAAAAAAAGCATGAGGGGAAGACATAACAAAAATACAGCAATCTGATACACACACACACACACACATATATATATATATATATATATATATATGTATATGTGTATATATATATATATATATATATATATATATATATATATATATGTGTGTGTGTGTGTGTGTGTGTGCGTGTGTGTGTGTATATATATATATATATATATATATATATATATATATATATATATATATATATATATATATGTTCATAGATTTAGGTTCATAGGTTCATATTAGGCTATCTGCCCTGGGGCAATTATAAGCCTAGCTGGATTTTGTTTGGCTTATGCCACCCCTTGATTTGAGTATACTGTGCCCTTTTTACGGTTTAGTTTACTGTGCCTCTGTCTAATACTGACACGGAAGTAATCCCCGGAACAAACCTGCAAGCCCCCATCCACTCATCAAGATTCTTCTTGAAGAGATTCAATGAGGTGCTCTGCCTAACATGAATTGGAATTCTATTCCAGAGCGAAGGGAGCCTCTGGGTTATGAATCTGTCCCTCCAGCAAGTCCTATTTATTTCTGTGCTGAGGTTCAAATCCCTCGAGCGTGTGGCTCTAAGGGATTTAGATTTACTCAGGTGGAGCATGTCCATTAATTCTGGATTGGACATAGCTTTATATGTCAGGCATAGATCGTCTCGAAGTAGGCGGTATGCAACTGAGTAGAGCTGGAGTTTTTTTAACTGAGCAGCATATGGCATCTGTTTGAGTCCCTTGATCCTCTTGGTGAGGTAATTTTGGGGTCTTTCTAATTGCTGCAGGTGTCAGGTAAGGTACATCCCAAAAGGGGCATTGTATTCTATGATGGGCCTGATGAGGGATGAATAAAGGGGCACGATTACCTCTCTTAATCTAGATGTGAATCCTTTCATGATGAGGTGGGCCATGTAGAAGGTCTTTCTAACCACTTTGGCAATGTGGTTGTCAAAGGAGAGATTGCTATCAACTTGGGTCCCCAGATCCCTAATTACTTTCTCAGTACTTAATGGTTTACCGCCTATGTGGTAGTTTGTGGGCACATTGTTTTTGCCAAAGGGTATGACTATACACTTTTTGGCATTTAGCTTTAGACCATGGCTCTGGCACCAGTTATCCGTCTCTGTGAGACCTTTTTGAAGGATGTTTGTGTCAGCTGGAGAGTCGATTATGGCGCCCAGTTTGCAGTCATCTGTGAACTTGGTGAGCCATAGTCCTCCCACGTTGGCCTGTACCTCGGAAAAGTATATACTGAACAAGAGCGGTCCCAGGACAAAACCTTGTGGGACACCAGTTGTGACTGGTTTTGAGTCTGACATGGCTCCAGCAACTCTCACTCTGTGGGTTCTGTCTTTGAGCCAGTTTGCGACCCATCTTGTGACATAGGGGTTTATATTTAAGCTGGATAGCTTATCTATGATGCCCGCGTGGGGTATTGTGTCAAATGCCTTTGCTAGGACTAGATAGGCTGTGTGGACTATCTTCCCTTCATCTATGGCTTTGGTGACTGTTTCAAAGAAGTCAACCAGGTTCAAAAGGCAGGATCTGCCCTTGACGAAGCCGAATTGGGTAGGATCTAGTGTCTGTAGGTCCCCGATGTCTTTGTTTATGAGCTCCATGATGATCCTCTCCATAGCCTTGCAGACTAAGATAGTCAGGCTTATGGGGCGATAGTTTCCAGGGTCCGTGGAGGCTCCACCTTTGTAGAGTGGGACCACTGTTGCTGTACGCCATTCTGTGGGCACATATCCTGTAGTGAGGCTGAGATTGTACAGCTGTTTTATTTGAGGGATTAGTTCTTCTTGGAGTTCATGTAGGATGCAACCCGGGACGCCATCTGGTCCCATGGAAGCAGTGTTTTTTGCTTTGGAGAGGGCAGCCTTCACCTGAGCATCAGAGATGTTTGGGAGGCAGCCCCCTGCCGGGATAGACACTTGCTCTTTTGGGGGGGGGAGGGGGTGGAGAAGTTTGCACCTGTCTGCCAGGATATTGGTAATGTCTGTGGGTTCAGTGTATTTTTTGTCATTTAGAATCAACTCAGAACAAGTCTGGGAGTTGCATCCCAGGTTCCTAACATAACTGAAAAAAGCCTTATGATTGTCTTTAGTGTCCTGTGCAATTTTTCTCTCAAAGCTGGCCTTGGAGGATTTTATGAGGGATCATAATTTTTTGCTAGTACTGATCAGAGATGCCTTCCCTATTAGGGATTTTGCTCTATCATGTAGTATCTTCCTCCTTCTGTTGTACAGTCTATTTATGGCTGGGGTCCACCAGACTGGACGCCTGCCTTTGGATGATTGGGTCTTGGTGTTGTTTGAGATAGCTTGATCCATGCATTCCTGGAGATGTCCGTAGAATGCGTTTATATATGATTCTGCAGTTTGGGCCGTAGTTTCCACTGGTCCTGGGGCCTTGAAAGATTTCACTTCGGTTTTGAGAAGTGAGAAGTTCGCTTTTGAGAAGTTTTTCACTGTGGTTTTCTGGGCTGGGGTGGGGTAGGGATGTGGATATCCAGTGAAATTAATTTATGGTCTGATCTTACCAATGAAGGATATACTTCTGGTATGGAGCATAGAGTCCCCATGTTGGCAATGATCAGGTCTAGTATGTTATCCCCTCTTGTGGGAGTGGTGACTAGTTGTTCCATAGCATTTGAGTTTATAATTTCCAGGAACCTTTGGGCTAAGGTGCTGGGGTTTGAGAAGTGCTCCCAGTCTATGTTTGGGTAGTTGAAGTCACCCAATATAATGGTGCTCGGAGAGATCTTCATGTTCTCCAATGTTTTCAAGAAAGCCGAGTGGGATTCCTGACTTTGAGAGGGTGGTCTGTAGGATGCTATAAACTGAAAAGCAGTTTTGCCCACTGTTAGTTGCACATGGATGGTCTCCGATACTTCATGCAATGCCACTAACCTGGAGGTGTGGATATCCTTGATAAATATGGAAACTCCCCCTCCTTTTGTGGTTCGGTCTGTGTTTTGGGGCCAAAAAGCATGATATGAGGTATAACCTGGTAGTGCTGGGGTGCTCTCTGGAGCCTTGAACCAGGTTTCTGTCACTGCACAGATATCGATGTTCTCCATACTGAGGAGAGCTTCGAGTGCGTGCATCTTGAGGTTAAGACTTCTGGCGTTTAGCAGCATTACCCTTAGTTTCTTGTACCTTGTGCTGTCTATGGAGGTGGGTTTGACTTTTGAGCCTTGCCTAAAAAAGGCACTATGGGGGTGGCCAGAGCCTTTGCCAGTATCCGAAAGCCCAGTGGTGACAGGTGCAAGCCATCCCTAGCGAAGCAATGTGGCTTGTCGAGCATGTCATCCCAGGCTGATAGACACTGGATCCCCTTTGAATGACACCATAATTTTAGCCAATTGTTAAAATCGATCATTTTGTCTTTGTACTGTGGCATCATTCTAGGTGAGGGTAAGATGCTGCTCAAGGTCAGGGTCATATTGGCCTGGGCTACATGATTAGAGAGCTCCTCTATGTCTCTTTTCATGTAGTCCAGGGAGGTACATCTCAGGTCATTCACACCAGCATGTACAATGACTGAGTCATATTTGTATTTGCTTTGGAGTGACCTGAGTGCTTGTGTTATGTGGCGGATCCTAGCGCCCAACAGGCAGCTCACTGTGACCTTCTCCTTGTTCAGCCTGGTGAGTGGGACGTCAGTGTGTCTGACAATAGAGTCACCTATTACAAGAGTATCGGGTGTGTTATTCAGCCTTAAGGGCTGTGGCTGCTTGGCACACTGTCTTTGTGGGCTATGTGTTGTGCGTGTTTTGTTTTGGGGTGGTGTTTGCTTGGATGTCTGCTTTGGAGGTCTCTGTTGCTTAGGTAGATTTTTATTTAGAGCCTCTGAGTATGTTTTAGGGTATTTATGTGTTTGGTTCGCTGATGTGGTGGGACTATGTGATACTGGAATTGTGTTGTGTGAGGTTACCTTCTCCTCCTCCATATATAAATATATATGTTCACACACAGATGTATACATACAGGCACACATATGCACATATACACACACATGCACATGCATACACATAAACACACACACACATACAGACAGAAAGATGTTCACACACAGACACATGCACAAATGCACAGACACATGGACATGAACACATGCAGACACATATGCTCATATTGACACATGCACACACACGTACACACACACACAAACACACACACACATATACGCACATGCACACACACATGCATACACACACAGAAACATGCTCACACATACAGGCAGATACACTCATACAACCCCCCCCCCCCCACACACACACACACACATACGCACAAGCATACAGACACAGGTCCTGACTGATCTGTCAATAGGATTTAACAGTGTATGTATCCTACTGTAGTTTATTTTGCACAGTCCTCAGAGTTTACCTCTTACCTTTGAGGGTATATATGGAGGATTGTCTCTGGAAGTAAATGCTCCATGATCTACTCTCTTCATTGTGGAGCTCCTCAGATCTCCATTCTTGATCCTTTATTATTCAACATGCCTATGCTTACTCATGTGATGTCATTCAAGAGAGGGGGTTGAGTTTTCATAGTAAAGTATGTTGATAATTTATTATTTATACCACTCACCCTTTACCACAGGAAAGCACAAAACCTTTGGTGTTAGTAGAAAGAAGTTTGGATGGCAGCCATAACTGGTTGAGGCATATCCATTTAAAGCTCAGTCCTAGAAAAATCAAGGCTGCAGCCATTTATATGACCTTGGGGTCCTCCAGGGCTCTCTGTTTTTCATTGCTATACTCTATTGGAAAAGAATACTTCAGTTCTGTGATTCTCAATAACTAAACACCACTTCTGGGCCAGGTGAATGCTTTTGCAAACATCTTATTTTAATTTTCTGAGGAACAATGCCTGAATGAAGCACTTATTACAAAATAAGGATCTAGCTACATTACTGCATGTGTTGGTTTCATCACAGCTGAGTTATTAACCTTTACCTTTGGCTAATTATGACCTTAGGTGTCTGCAGGTAGTGCAGTACATTGTAGCATGTTTATTGATGTGTACAAGCTATTATTCCTGTCTTACATCCATTCTGCACAGTATGTACTAGTTACCTGCTGCTTAAGGTCAGTATGTATATGGTATAAGTACTTGTATAGTTAACCCTACATGACTTGACTCTTGTCTTATAACCGATAACTATCTCAACAGACCATGTGTCCCTATCTTTTTTATGCTCTTAACCAAAAACTATCTCAGTTCACTATCTTATTTAAAGTTCTACAAAATAGTTATTTACACTGTTCAGTATGGAATGTCAACCTGCTTGTTTTACCTCTGTTGCCAGACGCATAGCATTAGGTATCCTAAAACATTATAGCATCTGTTTTATGCTCACAGATTATGAACTCTAACTAAACTCAAATAACTCTGTCTGTGAGAGGTGTAAATATATAAGAAGCATAGATGGTTTACTCTCACAAAAATAATGACGCAGACTGCAAGCGTTATACTAACACACCACCCACTAAGCACACTAAGCACCTATCCCTGATAGATAATGTAATGTCATTTGCTGACACTGTAAAGAAATCCTTACTTAAGCCTCTTAGAGCAATAAGGATTAAGTCTCAGCAAAAATCAAAATCCGACATCATAAGCACATAATATTTCACCTTTAACAAAGAGTCACTTATTTCCCATGCACCAAGTCACTCTACAAAGAAAATTATTTTAGTGATTGATGATCCATAGTGAGGTACATAAATTGTCCACTCATGAGGCTGGACAAAGACAGGGTAACAGCTGTTTTTCAGGTGACAGGATGTCAGACATCAAGCTTGCACCAGACAAATATAGCTACAACATGGTAGCTGTGCATGTGGAGGTGAATGATTTGGGGCAAAAAAACTTGAAGGAGATACAGAGAGAGTATGCATGTTACAAATGGATGCAGAACCTTAATAGTGACAAGAATCCTCCATCCCTTCTCCACAAATGATGTCTAGATACAAAGTGAAGATGACTGGCTTCAACAAGTGACTGAATAACAAGATGTCATTCTAGGGGGATCCAGTATGGGTCAGCATGGAATGAGATGCTTGACAGTCCTACTTGCTTTGCAAATGATGGTCTGCACCTCTCATTAAAGACTACCACATACTGGCTAAAACCTTTGCTGCCTCTATAGTGTTTTTTTAGACAAAGTTCAGTTACTGAACATTCCAATGTAGCAAACATAAAAAAAACAGGAACAAATGAAGGTGGCTCTGCTCAATGTCATAAGTCAAAAAACAAACTGCCTGACGTTGAAGCACTTCTGCATTTGAAAGGCATTCATATATGAGTAATCACCGAAACCTTGTTAAATTCTCAGAAAGCAGTCCCTCTTTATCTGAGTTTACTACCTACTACCCCAATCAGACCTAATGACAACTGTAGTGGTATATCTGTATTTGTCAGAGATAATATCACCTCTAGACAGATTCCCAGGAACCCATAAACTAAAAATATTGAATTTCAAATCATACTAAACAAATTCAACCATCAGTTGAGTGTCTGCTCTAGGACTCCTCTCTTGGCCCTAGAAGCCATGTTTCTAAATGTCATGGATGAACTCCTCCTAAAGAAAAACTCCATTGTTCTGGGAAACTTTAACTACCCACCAAATGACTAGAGTGTCATAAACATTTAATGGACTGGATTGTTACTAGCCCAAGTAGAGGACAACATTTTTCATCACCTGGTACTTAAAAATGTAGTGACTGCTCCACCAGTAAGTCCCTCTCTAATTAATTCAGACTGATAGCTAGTAAACTTTTTCACATGCAATCTAAACCTCCTGAAACCATATATCAAAATTCAAAAATTTCAAATGCATAAACCTCCTTAAATTCTATAATAAAGTCTCAAAACTCATTTATAACAACATCATCCCAAAAATCCCCTCAGAAGGTAAATTTGCAAGGAGTTTTATATACTTTTAAATAAATATATAGCATCGGCAGCCCAATCCAGATCTCAGTATAATGTAAAATTTTAATACAAACCATCCTAGTGGTCAACCAATATAAATAAAATCTACAATGAAAGAAGAAAAATCTTTGGAGGATATTGCAGATCTAAAGACCTCCAAGTCAAGGAAAATATTCAGAATTTGACCACAAATTTAAAAAAGACAATTAGAACTACTAAGACAGCCCATGAACTCAGGTTGGCATCTGAAGCCAAGATACATTACAAATAGTTCCTTAGTTACATTAGAAAACTAAGAAACAACACTCATAAATGTAGAAAAAACCTACTCAAACCCATTGGACATTGTCAATACACTATCCAATAACTTTAATGCAAATGTCACTTTTGAGACGACTTTCCAAAGCTACTGAAAGTGCTGCCCAAGTGAAAGAACACTTTCTCTATGGGGCCAGATAACTCTGATAGCATACCCAGATGTTTGATAAGTAGTACTAAACATGACCTGCCGGAACCTTTGTGTAAGCTAATTTACCTGAGTTTGGATACTGACTCAGTCGTGGAAGTATGGTGTACAGCACTGCTGATGTCACTCAATATTGATGGCCCTACAACTGATCTCAGAAACAATAGTCCCATCAGCATGACTAGTCTCATTTCTAAGGCCACGGAACACATAACAAACCTAATTAACATCAACATTAAAACTCTCATCGGGCTAGATACATAGCAGTTTGGTGTTAGATAAGGTAGATCCTGTCTGATGAACCTGGTAAATGTATTCAAGATTTTAACACAAAATATTGGCAGTGGTCACACTGTAAACACAGGTCACCTTGATCAGGCCAAGACATTTGACACTATCACTCAAGTTAGTTTAATTAATAAAGTAAAACATTACATTAATATGTGGCAAGATTGATAGCAAATTGTCTATGAGACAGAAAACACATGGTGCTTGTGGCAGGGGCATCATCAGACAACAGGAAATTGACAATTGTGTCCTGTAGGGCTTAGAGATGGGACTACTTTTGTTCAGTATTTACTTCTCTGACCTACAGCCTAAAAATCAAAACCTAAGGCTAACCAAGTTTACAGATGACTACAAACTCGTCATATCCCACTCTGACATAGAAACCCTCCAAATGGAACCTGCACTTACAAATACCTGGTGTATTGAAATGGGTTTATATTTAAATGATAAAAAATACAACATTGCCGCATTTGGAAGACAACTAGTATATGCTATTGAAAACATCTCACTTCAAAATGAAAATGTAGTCAGAGACCTGAGAACCTGGGTTGACAATTCCCTCTCCTGAGCATGTAGCAATAGCTGACGTGAAATCCAGACCTAAAGAAGCTAAGTGTCCTCTTATATTCAGCATTGATCAGACCAGTTATAGAATACAGTGCCCCTTTGGGATGTGCCTCACTAGACATATCAAACAGTTGGAAAGATCCCAGAATTTCCTAAAAATAGGAGTACAAACTTAAAATTCCTAAGTAACAGTAAAAGACTAAAAGCACTGTCTCTCTTTTGTGTATCTTATAGGCTTCTCAGATGAGACACATGCTTTGCCTTCTGAACAATCAGAGACACAGTAGTTCAGGATCTTTTACCTTCACAAATCAAACACTCCCACAAAAAACACACCCACACACCCACACACACACACACACACACACACACACATATATATATATATATATATATATATATATATATGTGTGTGTGTGTATCTATATATATATATATATATATATATATATATATATTCACTTCAGAAGCTCAAAATACTGAAATCTCGAATTTCAGTATCTCGAGCCCAAGAAGTTGAATCCACAAAACAACGAAAACTGAAAACCGCAAAATTCAAAACCTCCGTTATTCAGTTTTACTACATATACACACACACACACACACACACACACACACACACACACACACACACACACACACACACACACACACACACACTCACACACACCATCCACCACACAAACACACAATCACTCTACTACATGAAAGCAGGGGGGCAAGCCCCCCTGCATCCCCCACACCCACCCTACTTAAATATTCTCACTCCGAGGTCACACTACATACAAACACACACAAAACACCACCACACAAGCTACTTTCTCTTCGCACACACACATCACAGTAACAAAACACACTGACAAACACCACAGCCCCTACCCAAATCCCTTAACACACACCCACACTTACCTGAATTCATGACCATAGCAGAACTTTAGAAGCGCGAAATTCAAAACATGCGGTATTCAAGATTTTGAATTTCATGTTTCTAAACTTTCGCTGTTACGTGGATTTGGCTTCTTGGGCTCGAGATACTGAAATTCGAGATTTCAGTATTTCGAACTTCTGAAGTGAATCCATATATATATATACATATATATATATATATATATATATATAGATATATACATATATATATATATATATATATATATATATATATATATATATTATTGATTTTTATTTTATTATACTTTGTTAACCAGGAATGGTCAACTGGGTCAAATTAAGGCCCTTTTTTCAGTTGTGGCTGGGGAAAAAAAATCCAAAATAAGATATAACATTGTAGAGAGTAAAAGCTTAAGACAACTACATACAAGATGATATGCACATATTTACAGTGAAGAGATCATAAGCAGTTTATTATGTGGAGAAATCAGTAAAATTCATTTGAAGTCTGTTTTGTACATAGAAAAAAAGTGAAATATGTGTATGCAGTTTTGTGCAAGAAGAATCAGTTTGATTCAGTGGAAGAGTAAAGTAATACACAGTGGAGTAGCTCATTATTAATCAAATGTAGGGTAGTATTTACAGTGGCAGCTTAACAGATTACTGGTTTAGTAGCTTAAAATAAACAATTGTAGAAAAGATAGAGAGCTCTGTTAGGTCAGAGGGAGTCAGAGAGGAAGGTAGAGTCAATGATTTAGTGGGAGGGATTATGAGAAACTGAGTAGGTTACAGATGTGACGATAGTGGGATGTTATTTGAAGTAGGATCAATACAAAAAAAGTTGAGAATATAAAACAAAAATGAAAGAAAGATCCAATATTTTCATATTCAGAGAAATGGAAGAGAATATTATGTCAGAAAACTAAACTACCCTAAAAAGGAAGATGAATGGAGAGAGAGAATGAAGATAAGACTAACCACAAGATCAGTAATTGATACTAATATATGATTACTAACCTATAGGGTTCATTGTGAGAATTTGGGGATATTGGACCCTCTGCACAAGTTATTTCTGGGAATGAATACTGAAGTACTTTATTCACGGTGTGTGTGTGTGTGTGTGTGTGTGTGTGTGTGTGTGTGTGTGTGTGTGTGTGTGTGTGTGTGTGTACAGACTGCACATACCCTCCTTCCAAGGGAGCATCCTTGTTGTGAGGGTTACAGGCTCTAGCCACACTTTGCCTCAATAAAATAATGATTGGTGAATGTGAGCAATGGCCCAAACTATACTTTACTGCAGCATTATTTCACACATTCATAGGCATCCAATCTTGCCCTACTTCTTTCCGCACTAGATGTCGGAGTGGAATTGGTTGCTCTACATGTGCCTGACAGTGGCTCTATTTCTGTGGTAGTCCTCACCACTGCAGACAGAGGTGCAGTGGCACAGAAAGACTGGACTCTACCTTGGCCTCCTGAATCCTGATGACTTAGATCCCCCATGCAGAGAAGCAAGGAACGCTTCCATCTCTAATACAGGCGGTTCAGTTGATAGGCCTCCTCCTGTTGCACTGAGCTCCTGTGTCTGGCAGGCAGCAGTAGTTTTGGCAATTCTAATCATATCAGTGGCCCTGCATCTGACTTAGTTCTGTTTCTGATCTGGCCATTGGCAGTACTGATGTCAGTTACTACATCCTGCCAGTCACAGTATGAAAAGGATGGTAAGAATTCTCATAGCCTATCATCTGCTGATTGTAGAGATGGATAGCCTGCAGCAAGATCTCATTCTTTGCATGGGAGCACTTGCATTTCCTTTGCATTTATTTTTGGGTATTACACTATGTAAGGAAACACATCAGTAGATATCATACACCAATCTTGATACAATCTACATGTTTTGAGTGCTTCAGGAAGATGTCGGTAATATTCATCTGTGGACTTTAACACAAACATCTTCATACCGATGTATAATGCTTGTTTACATCCTGTGTGTGCCTTCCACCCAAAAATGTTATTGATCAGATGCTATGGTAAGCCTGCAGTTACCAGTGGCAGGAAATGGCCTGTTACAATACTGTACAACCATAAATTAGTACTATGAGTACTATGACTATATACTCAGACAGATTCAGCAGCTGCGTGTGCAAAGAGAAACCAATTGGGGGAAATGTATTTCAGTGACAATGCAGACACTTCCTCAAGTAGGAGAAAGATGTGTTTTTCTGCTGCACAGAATGTCAAGCAGATGCACAGATATATGTGTTTGTGGCCTAAATGTGTGTTGATACAAAATGCACTGTCATTATTCTTTTTTGTTGGAGGAATACATATCTGTATTGTAGCTAAGACCAAGCAGTCAAAGTACAAATACATAAGTTGCAGAACAATTTTTCCTACACGTTTTGTTCACCTGTGCTCTAGCATACTTGTGTAATCAGCATTAATATCTGCATAAAAAAGGGTCCTTATTCCTCAAATCCCTGCACAAAGTGATGCAGACACTGGCAGTGTGGCATAGCTCTCATGGGAAGTGCAGGAGTAGGATGAGCCTTCTCATGGCCTACCTGGCAGGAGGGGTTAACAACATATACATGGCCTCACATAGCATAATCAATGAATGACTGACACCTGTGTAATTGCTTTGCTACCATGGTTAAAGTCAACAAGGTAAAGTATTCATACAAATACATGCTTTAGAACTGTACTGCAACACTGTTTATAGACTTCCACCCCTCCATGGAGAGGTAACCCTCTTTTGCTTGAAACACCTCACACTGCTCTACATGAATGCACTGCCTAACAACATTAATAAAAATTTCAATAAGCATAATAGTAATGCAGATTTAAGGAAATATTTTATAGGAAAGCAGCAAGCAATTAAAACTTGTATAGTACACACTTAACTTGTACATATCCACATCATGGTAGACATGGTAATGGACTTGCATGACTGTATACCTCAGATA
The DNA here is from genome assembly GCF_019279795.1 of Protopterus annectens. NCBI lineage: Eukaryota > Metazoa > Chordata > Ceratodontiformes > Protopteridae > Protopterus > Protopterus annectens. Next base: position 525,760,083 of record NC_056736.1, read on the forward strand.
TTGGCTTGAGAGCAAGTGAATGAATGCATTCATAAATAATGCTTTGGAAATGTATCTTAGCTCACTGCTATCAAAAAACATACAATGGAATCCATTGCAAACACCACTCTGCCCCATCAAAGTCTTAGCTCAAATCAGAGAAAAATAGCCAAAAATCAGAAACAGATTTTGAATGTTTTTCTTATATACTTAGACAGTTGCTAGAATAAAAAGCATTGCATTAGCAAGAATTTTCTGAAGGTTAAAAAGTCTGAATCATGTGCCTGCCATTATTTAATGACTGCAGTTTACAACAATTTGCCAGAAAGTTACAATGTTTAAAAAGAATGGTCAAAAATACCCAGTAATTTCTTTGCTCAAAAAGTCTGGAAAAAGACAAATTTTTAAATACCATTTCATGTGTCCATTCATTAACCAGGTAAACTGACTATCAAAGTGTCCCTTTTCAGGGATGACCCAGGAGTGTTGTCTGAGTGATTTGCTTAAAAGTACCCAGTATGGAAATAAAGGTAGAAAAATTCAAAGTCTGCACTTCTGACTGCAAGAAACAGTTTGTTAATAGGTCAGAGCCTGAAGTGCCAGACAGCGCTAATCAACTTGAAATGCATTTTCTGAAAAACAGCATTATTGACTGACTGTCAACCTCAGTGATTTATCAAAAAATTAAGATGTTAAGGACGATCCGGCAGTTAGTGCAGTGGGTTAAAGTTCTCAGTTTTTAATGAGCGACTTCCTGTAGTTGGGAGTACAGAGTTTTTTTTCTGGTTCTACTTGCTTATTATATGACTTTGAGTAAGTCACTTAACTAGACAGTGAACAGAAATATGCATTTTCTCAGTAAGAATAATTCTAATACTCTAATAACTAAATAGTAATCTCCAGTGATTTACCTTACCTGAATGTTCTGCATATGTATAAACCGTCATGGAGAGCAATTTGCTCATCCTGTGAACTGAAAGGGGGGACAAAGACACACACACACACACACACACACACACACACACACACACACACACACACACACACACACACACACACACACACACACACACACACACACCTCTCAACTGTCCCTATGTTGGAGGAACAGTTTTATTTTTTGGCTTAATTTAAAGTTTTACATTGTCCCTTTGATAATGTGTTTATATTTTTCCCATCATTTTTGTCACTCCCTATTTTTACTATGTTTCTGAATAGTATCTCACATTTCTACTGGAGTGGCCTAATGGATAAGGTACTAGCTGCCTAAGCCAGGGATTGTGGGTTCAAGTCCCTTCTGGGGTGATATAATCTTGATACAAGTGAATCTTACGCCGAGGTTTTGTAGTGGTTAGAGTCACAGCTTTACATGTAGGCATTCACGGTCTGAGTCCCAGTAAGGGTTACATTTAGTATTCAAAGATTACGCTTTTAGGGAAATTGGTGGTAGCTTAGGTGAATGTAAAAGATTCCAGTGGATTTACTGAAAAGAGTAGTGGAAAGTTTCCCCTTCCCAAATGTCCCCCATTCGGTATAAATATTGCATTGGGTCTCCTCTCCCATGAAAAGATGCCATGGGCCTAACTTGATTACCAATGTATAAATAAATAAATAATGGTATTTGTTCCTATTTTCAATGTCTGCACATATGCATGCACACACCATTCTGCAAAACTCACTCATATGCACATGCCACACACACATGCACATATACACACATAATTTTGCAATACACATAGATGCACTGCAGATCTCTAAAAAAGGATCAAAACTCCTTTGCTCTGAGCAAACAAATCTCCTGCACAACACTTACACTGCTGACCTCTTCTGGAGGGGTTGGCACTGCAAAGCGGATGTGCAGCACTGAAGCTGCTGACATCAACTCCTGTGCTTTGTACAAATCTCCCACCCAACACTAAAGCTGCTGACATCTGCTGGAGGGGTTGATGCTGGAAAGGAGAAAACATGGTTGTCATTAGAAACCAGAGGGGTTTATGCTGGAAAGTTTTTTTTTAATGGCCAGGCTGAGCCCCTCAGCCAGCACAAAGCCCTAGGCAACAGCCTAGGTTGCCAATTACTGGATGCAGCTCTAACCTTGTAAACAAGTAGCCTTCAGTAAAGGGACTTTCTCCTTGATTCTATAGTGCTACAAGACAAATCCAGCCAAGCTAGAGTTTTCACTGTGTGATTCCTTAAACCTCTTGTATTAGAGGCACATGGGATATACGCAAATGACCCCTTAAGGACATCAGGTGTTTCAGCTATATAGCAGTTCTGAATGCCCATGACTTTTTCCCCCTTTTTAAATCAGTAATGGACAAATTCAGGCCAATAAAGCCAAACCCCACTAGCTATGGACATGCATGTTTCAATCTTCTTATGGCATCGTAGCTGACAGGTTCCGCGCAAACTCCCCCCCCCCTCCCCACCAAAAGGGCAAATGTCTATCCCAGCAGAGTGCTGCCCCCCTGACATCTCAGATACTCAGGTAAGAGCCGCCCTCTCCAAAGCAAAAAACACAGCATCAATGGGACCAGACGGTGTCCCGGGCTGCGTCCTACATGAACTCCAAGAAGAACTAAACCCAAACATAAAACTACTGTTCAGTCTCAGCCTTACTACAGGATATGTACCCAAAGAGTGGCGCACAGCAACAGTGGTCCCTTTCCACAAAGGTGGTGCCTCAACGGATCCTGGAAACTATCACCCCATAAGCCTGACTAGCTTGGTCTGCAAAGCTATGGAAAGGCTCATCATGGACCTAATAAATAAATAAATATATTGGGGACCTACAGACACTGGATCCTACCCAGTTCAGCTTTGTTAAGGGCAGATCCTGCCTCTTAAACCTGGTCAATTTCTTTGAAACAGTCACCAAGGCCATTGACGAGGGGAAGGTGGTCGACACAGCCTACCTGGATCTCGCAAAAGCCTTCGATACAATACCCTACTCGGGCATTATAGATAAGCTCACCAGCTTAAATGTAAACCCCTATGTCACTAGATGGGTTGCAAACTGGCTCAAGGACAGAACCCACATGGTTAGAATTGCTGGAGCCATGTCAGACTCCAAACCAGTTACAAGTGGCGTCCCACAAGGCTCAGTCCTGGGACCTCTCTTGTTCGGTATATATTTCTCGGAGATACATGCCAACACAGAAGGACTGTGGCTGACCAAGTTCGCAGATGACTGCAAACTAGGTGCCATAATCGACTCTCCAGCCGACACAAGCATCCTACAAAAGGGCCTCATAGAAACAGACAACTGGTACCAGAGCCATGGCCTCAAGCTAAATGCCAAAAAATGTATAGTCATCCCCTTTGGCAAAAACAAAGTGCCCACAAATTACCACATAGGTGGTAATCCATTAAGTACGGAAGAAGTAATTAGGGGCCTGGGTTGATAGCAATCTCTCATTTGAAAACCACGTGGCCAAAGTGGTTAGAAAAGCATTTTATATAGTCCACCTAATCATGAAGGGATTCACATCTAGATCAGGGGAGGTCATCGTGCCTCTTTACTCATCCCTCATCAGGCCCATAATTGAGTACAATGCCCCTTTTGGGATGTACCTTACCAGACACCTGCAGCAACTGGAAAGACCCCAAAAGTACCTCACCAAGAGGATCAAAGGGCTCAAACAGATGCCATATACTGCCCGGTTAAAGAAACTCCAGCTCTACTCAGTGGCATACCGCCTGCTCAGAGGCGATCTGTGCCTGACATATAAAGCCATGTCCAACCTGGAATTAATGGACATGCTGCACCTCAGAAAATCCAAATCCCATCGAGCTACGTGCTCGAGAGACTTGAACCTCAGCACTGAAATAAATAGGACATGCTGGAGGGACAGATTCATAACCCAGAGGCTCCCTTCACTCTTGAATAAAATCCCAGTCCAGGTTAGGCAAAGTCCCTCATTGACTCTCTTCAAAAGGAATCTTGATGAGTGGATGGGAGTTCATAGGTTTACCCCGGGTATCACTTCTGTGTCACTGTTAGACAGAGGCACAGTATACTAACCTCGAAAAAGGGCATAGCAAAATTCATTTAAAATGGGTGGCGAAAGCCAAACACACTCTGGCTAGGTTTATAAATGCCCTAGGGCAGATAGCCTAGTATGAACCTATGAACCTATGAACCTATCAGTACAGCATAAGTGGACTTGTTGGCTAACACAGGGTTGTTGCACCCAACTGATGCCCATAACCATGAGGGTATCTGCAAAATATCCCAACTAACAAACTAAAACAATGAGTAAAAAGGTCACACAGACAAACAAATTAGTAAAAACTACAAGAAAATTTGAGACCATTAGAGGTTCTACTCTTATTTAATTGTAACAGAGAAATGAAAATTTAACATGTTTATATTAATATGAACGTAAGGGCTACACAGGATAGGATAAATTATTTGACCAGACTTTTTGTTTTTTCTACCACACTGGATTAAAAATATATATTGGGCAAGAACTGAGCTGGGCTAGAAGACACCAGTAAGAGCAACATTTTACAACAGTAATAAAACATTTTCATTCATCCAGAAGGCATGTGTAACCCACATTTAGTGTTACCTCCAGTGAGGCAAAGATCATGGAGGCAGTGGTCTAGTTAGTAAAATGCTACTAAATACCAAAAGCTCTACTAGATAGGGGCCAAGGGTACTAGCTGCTAAATCAAGGGCCTAGGGAACTAACCAAATGGGAGGTGAATACCGCACAACCTGGCTGGGCTAATATAGGCAGATAGCCCAGTACCTACCTATGAACCTATAAAAATATGTTTCATAAACTGTACTTGAATGTTGCAGAGTACATGATACTGCAAACACACCAACTAGCTTTGGCAAACTTTATTGGGAGCAAATAACTGTTTCTAGAAATGGTGCAGTGTGCATTTTCATAACAAGTTATACCATGTAGTAATTTGTTGCCCATTTCCAAATGGACTGTTTCCTAAACTGATCTGTTGCTTCTTGTCTTGAACTATCTCCTAAATGCATGTGTTGCACTACACAAAAACATATATGGCACCAGAACATAAAGATTGCTTGGTCCATGTAGTCTTCTATATCTCAGTTAGATAATTGCCTATATTGAGATGCCCATGTTAAAATCGCTTTATAACCATCTTGTGCATTCTTAGAATTCTCCTGCTTTTTCTGAGCTCACTCTTCCCCCAAAGACACTGAGCCATATGTTCAACAATGTTTGTGAGAAGCATCACTTTTCACATTAATTCTGAAATGGCAACCCCTAGGATTCAGTAAAATGTTCATTGCTCATGCTAAAATTGCCCAACAGGGGTTGGTCAATTAGCGCAGCATTAAGAAAATGTGATTCAGAGGCAGGCATGGCTGGAATGAGAAAGACCACATTATCAGTATGCTACCATGTCTCTGAACTGAGTAGAAGTGTTGTCAGACAATGACCATATGAGCGTTCTGTCTAGTGGCCTGTGCATCTTGTTAACAAAAACACTCCACTAAACTCATGTATATTCCTCCCCACACACACATACACGCACATACCCAAACTCATAAACTTATGATTCTCTACCTAACTCTCCTAGTGTGACTATCAGGCAGACACACACTCACATGTCAAACCACATACACTCCACCTACATGCCTTCAGTAAACTTACTTGCACAGCGAATGGTCCCATAGAAGTGAATGCATGACTGCCATGTTTTTATGGCAGTCACTTTTCCCTGGTGAGGTAAACGTTTACTTAGCTGAGTGATTCACTGAATCATTTGGCTGACCATGTTGGAGAAGTGGACATTTCTGTTGGAGAAAACATTCAATGGGAGAAAACATGGTAATCAGCACTAACTACTCTAATGGGACTTCTGCACTAGCATGTGGTTTCACTAGCAGGACTGCTCTCTGTGCTGAGAGGCACGTACAAGGGAAAATCTCAGTGGTCTCCAAATCAGAAAAGCTTACCTTGATGTGGAAACATTGCAAGTTAAGTCTTCCTCATCCAAGAAGCATTTCAGAATCTCAGGACACATCTATTTTCAAGTTCAACTTCTTTGATTTTGCAAATCTATTTGCAAATCTAGTTTTCTAAAAGATATTTCCTCAAACTTTATAGATGACTTTGATGTCAAGTACTCCACGCTTTCATGCAGTGTTTGTATACTAAGCTTTTTTAGTCTACCCTCATGTTTATTATATATGTTGTTTTGCAGACATTGTAATTACTTTCATTCCGCATTTCTGTCTTTGTGTTGCAGAAACTAGGTCTCTAGGGTGGCTTAAAATGCTTCATTTGGTGCCTTATTAATTGTCTGATCAAGTGGATTATATTTTCATGTTTGTTTACTGGTAATATGTTCCCCTGTGAAACCTAGTAGCCTGAACCTTTTTAAAATATTTCAGATCCCATCTGTTACAAATCTCAGACTCCTGTGATACCATACCTATTTTCTACTAAAGCCCATGTCTTCCTTTAACTTGAGAAACAGTCTGGGTGATTGGGGCACTGGGACATAAATTCCGGGAAGAAGGAACTCCTTTAATGCATTATTTATTTAAATCTACCCATTAGAGGCCACAAGAATGTGATAAATCAAATATAGGTGGGTGCACATATTCCCCTGTGTGCCCTTCTTTAGCTGGAATTGCCTACACTGCTCAGTATAGAAGGTCCTTGAAATGCACTACCTAATTTCCACTTAAGAAGCTTTTGTTGTAGACCTTTCTCCAAGCAAGAGGCAAGCAGGTCTACTGAAGAGAATTATTGGCTATTCAACTCTCAGGCTACTACTTGATACTGGATAGCTGATGTGCAAAGGAAATCCCCTTCCCACATTAATTGTCTCACCTACTCTTGGCCCTTCTAACTTCTTTCTCCTATGACTTGCATACTTTTAGGTCATGTAATATATGGTATGCTTAGGATTTTACTCAAAGGGTAGGTATTAGTGATGGGAAAACTAATTATTCCAGATGTTAATTCAGAAGGACTGTCATTTTAATGCCTTATAGGGGAAGTCTCAAACAACTAATGAGAGACCTCATGGGAGGAAGTAATCTTGGACCATGTGTTCTCAAATGTAGATGGAAAAGGATATTGGATATGGACGAGGAAACTCATTTAGGAATGAATGACTACTAGATGGTGTGGTATAAAATAAATATAGCTGATGAGAAGAACCAAACAAAACTGAAAGTGCTAATGCTTAATATGGGTGATCTTGAAGAAGGTGACATTTCTTACAAATGTTATAGGAAGCTGAGATGGAACAACATAAACAAACTACAGCACAGAAAACACTAGATCTGTGTTAAGTAAAGTAATTCAAAACACAAACAAATATTTTATTGTGCTGAGCATTGGTAATAGGAGAAAGGTGAGTGTGACAGAATAAATTATTACTTAAACAAGACCGACATTATAGCCTGTAAAATGTAATAGAATGGCATCACTCTGGTATGCACATGGTCTTTATGAGTTTCAGTAAGCAAATGTTTTTATTTTTTTTTTACTTTTTATTTATGTTTTCTTGTAATGGGTTGGTCCTAGCAGTTTTGTAACCTATTTTCAAGGGAGTCATGTGGTATTCATAATCCTTAGGGGAAATTTTGTCAGGATACCTTGAAAATGTATGTACTCTGGGGTAGTATTAACTTGAGTTCTTCCTGCACTAGTTATGGAGTCTGACAGTATGGTGACACAACACAATACAGAAGATGATGGTTCATAGGTTCATAGGTTCATAGGTTGATACTAGGCTATCTGCCCTGGTGCAATTATAAGCCTAGCCCGATTCTGTATGGCTTACGCCACCCCTTGATTTGAGTATACTGTGCCCTTTTTAAGGTTTAGTTTACTGTGCCTCTGTCTAATAGTGACACGGGAGTAATCCCTGGGACAAACCTACGATCCCCCATCCACCTATCGAGATTCTTCTTGAAGAGATTCAGTGAGGTGCTCTGCCTCACATGAACTGGAATTCTGTTCCAGAGCGAAGGGAGCCTCTGGGTTATGAACCTGTCCCTCCAGCAAGTTCTATTTATTTCTGTGCTGAGGTTCAAATCCCTCGAGCGTGTGGCTCTAAGGGATTTAGATTTACTGAGGTGGAGCATGTCCATTAATTCTGGATTTGACATAGCTTTGTATGTCAGGCATAGATCGCCTTGAAGTAGGCGGTATGCAACTGAGTAGAGCTGGAGTTTTTTTAACCGAGCAGCATATGGCATCTGTTTGAGACCCTTGATTCTCTTGGTGAGATACTTTTGCAGTCTTTCTAATTGCTGCAGGTGTCGGGTAAGGTACATCCCTAAAGGGGCATTGTATTGTATGATGGGCCTGATGAGGGATGAATAAAGGGGCACGATTACCTCTCTTGATCTAGATGTGAAACCCTTCGTGATGAGGTGGGCTATGTAGAAGGTCTTTCTAACCAATTTGGCAATGTGGTTTTCAAAGGAGAGATTGTTATCAACTTGGGTCCCCAGGTCCCTAATAACTTTCTCTGTACTTAATGGGTTTCCGCCTATGTGGTAATTTGTGGGCACATTGTTTTTGCCAAAGGGTATGACTATACATTTTTTGGCATTTAGCTTTAAACCATGGTGCTGGCACCAGTTATCTGTCTCTGTGAGACCTTTTTGAAGGATGTTTGTGTCAGCTGGAGAGTTGATTATGGCGCCCAGTTTGCAGTCGTCTGTGAACTTGGTGAGCCACAGTCCTCCCATGTTTGCCTGTACCTCGGAAAAGTATATACCGACAAGAGTGGTCCCAGGACAGAACCCTGTGGGGAACCACTTGCGACCGGTTTCGAGTCTGACATGGCTCCAGCAACTCTCACTCTGTGGGTTCTGTTTTTGAGCCAGTTTGCGATCCATCTTGTGACATAGGGGTTTATATTTAAGCTGGATAGCTTATCTATGATGCCCGAGTGAGGTATTGTGTCAAATGCCTTTGCAAGGTCCAGATAGGCTGTGTGGACTACCTTCCCTTCATCTATGGCTTTGATGGCGGCGATAGTTTCCAGGGTCTGTAGAGGCTCCACCTTTGTGGAGTGGGACCACTGTTGCTGTACGCCATTCTATGGGCACATATCCTGTAGTGAGGCTGAGATTGTATAGCTGTTTTATTTGAGGGATTAGTTCCTCTTGGAGTTCATGTAGGATGCAACCTGGGATGCCATCTGGTCCCATGGAAGCAGTGTTTTTTGCTTTGGAGAGGGCAGCCTTCACCTGAGCATCAGAGATGTTTAGGAGGCAGCCCTCTGCCGGAATAGATACTTGCTCTTTTGGGGGGGAGGAGGGGTTGCACTGAACCTGTCTGCCAGGATATTGGCGATGTGTGTGGGTTCAGTGAATTTTTTGTCATTTAGAATCAACTCAGAACAAGTCTGGGAGTTGCATCCCAGGTTCTTAACATAACTGAAAAAAGCCTTATGATTGTCTTTGGTGTCCTGTGTAATTTTTCTTTCGAAGCTGGCCTTGGAGGATTTTATGAGGGATCGTAATTTTTTGCTAGTACTGATCAGAGATGCCTTCCCTATTGGCGATTTTGCTCTATCATGTAGTAGCTTCCTCCTTCTGTTGTACAGTTTATTTATGGCAGGGGCCCACCAGACTGGATGCCTGCCTTTGGATGATTGGGTCTTGGTTTTGTTTGGGATAGCATGATCCATGCATTCCTGGAGATGTCCGTAGAATGCGTTTATATAGGATTCTGCAGTTTGGGCCGTAGTTTCCACTGGCCCTGGGGCCTTGAAGGATTCCACTTCGGTTTTGAGAAGTGAGAAGTTCGCTTTTGAGAAGTTTTTCACTGTGGTTTTCTGGGCTGGGAGTGGGGTCGGGATGTGGACATCCAGTGAAATTAATTTATGGTCTGATCTTACCAATGAGGATATACTTCTGGTGTGGAGCATAGAGTCCCCATGTTGGTAATGATCAGGTCTAGTATGTTGTCCCCTCTTGTGGGAGTGGTGACTAGTTGTTCCATAGCATTTGAGTTTATAATTTCCAGGAACCTTTGGGCTAAGGTGCTGGGGCTTGAGTAGTGCTTCCAGTCAATGTTTGGGTAGTTGAAGTTGCCCAATATAATGGTGTTCGAGAGATCTTCATGTTCTCCAATGTTTTCAGGAAAGCCGAGTGGGATTCCTGACTTTGAGAGGGTGGTCTGTAGGATGCTATAAACTGAAAAGCAGTCTTGCCCACTGTTAGTTGCACATGGATGGTCTCTGATACTTCGTGCAATGCCACTAACCTGGAGGTGTGGATATCCTTGATAAATATGGAAACTCCCCCTCCTTTTGTGGTTCGGTCCGGGTTTTGGGGCCGAAAAGCATGATATGAAGTATAACGTGGTAGTGCTGGGGTGCTCTCTGGAGCCTTGAACCAGGTTTCTGTCACTGCACAGATATCAATGTTCTCCATACTGAGGAGAGCTTCGCGTGCGTGCATCTTGAGGTTAAGACTTCTGGCGTTAAGCAGCATTACCCTTAGTTTCTTGTTCCTTGTGCTGTCTATGGGGGTGGGTTTGACTTTTGAGCCTTGCCTAAAAAAGGCACTATGGGTGTGGCAAGAGCCTTTGACAATATCCAAAAGCCCAGTAGTGACAGGTGCAAGCCGTCCCTAGTGAAGCAACATGGCTTGTCAAGCAAGTCATCCCAGGCTGACAGACACTGGATCCCCTTTGAATGACACCAAAATTTTAGCCAATTGTCAAAATCGATCATTTTGTCTTTGTACTGTGGCATCATTCTAGGTGAGGGTAAGATGCTGCTCAAGGTCAGGGTCATACCAGCCTGCGCTACATGATCAGAGAGCTCTTCTATGTCTCTTTTCATGTAGTCCAGGGAGGTACGTCTCAGGTCATTCACACCAGCATGTACAATGACTGAGTCATATTTGTATTTGCTTTGGAGTGACCTGAGTGCTTGCGTTATGTGGCGGATCCTAGCACCCGACAGGCAGCTCACCGTGACCTTCTCTTTATTCAGCCTGGTGAGCGGGACGTCAGTGTGTCTGACAATAGAGTCACCTATTACAAGAGTATCAGGTGTGTTATTCAGCCTTAATGGCTGTGGCTGCTTGGCACACTGACTTTGTGGGCTATGTGTTGTGCGTGTTTTGTTTTGAGGTAGCGTTTGCTTGAATGTCTGCTTCGGAGATCTCTGTTGCTTAGGTATATTTTTATTTGGAGCCTCCGAGTATGTTTTTGTGTATTTATGTGTTTGGTTCACTGATGTGGTGGGACTATGTGATACTGGAATTGTGTTCTCCTCCTGACTGGTTACACCAGTTTTGAGATGAGAGAGCTCAGCCTCCAGTTTGGCTAAATAGTTGCATCTCTCACATATATTTGAACCTGTTTGGAGGAGGAGAGGGTTGTCCGTGTACATGAGACAGTTGTAACATTGCCTCAAAATTCCCAGACTCACCAGCTGGACTGGAGAGGAAACCATTGACTGACCTTTGGACATGCTAGAGTAATATAGGGAAACTGAATTTAAGACGGACCAATAGAGGACAGGGTAATCGTAGAGAGTATAAGAATAAGTAGTGCTTATGGTTTAATAGTGCTAACTTGTAGGATTACTTAATTGGACCAGTGAAGGGCCTTAGAATGAGAATATGGTGTTTAAATTGAGAGATAGAGCAGTTCTAAGGGAAAAAGTGAAGAGCAGACTTTGTGGAGCCAGGAATAGTTTAAACCCAATTAGGCGGCGCTGCCCGCTGTTGCGCTATGCACAAAAACGCGCAAAAGAGGGTTTTAAGAGAGGAAGATGAAGGAGTTTGGAATTGACCCAAAATGGCCAATAAAACTACACTTTCAGTCAGTAACCACTCCCACAGGGGCAGGCAGGCTGCTCAATGTTTTTCACTGCCACTGATCAACAGAGAGACTTGCCTTTAGCCCAAGCAAAAAATGGCCTCCAAGAAACTTACAAATAGTTCAGGAACAGCAAGCCTGTAACTGAACTTTTTTAAATCTCAATAAAGTGGGAAAAAAGCAAGATTCTTTTTGTTTTTTTGTTTTTTTCAGAGATAGCAGAGGTGGTGTAATATGGGAAACAGTGATAGATGGAGTTCTTGTTATGAAGTCCACTCAAGGCAGTCTTCCTGTATCTACTTGTACAACAAATGAGGAGTGTAGTGGAAATGTGTTTCCAAATCCCATCATCAGTTAAAAAAGAAATTTTATAATGCCTCTGAGCAGTCAGAATTGCATGTCCCATGACACAGGATAAGTTGGTACAGCAGGTTTATCAATGATTGTATTTTATGGTCATTATTACTTACAGCTTTGTAATCTCGGACTGAATTCTTTTACAATTGCAGTCATATCATTTTTCTGTATGTCTCTGCTTTAGATAGAAGAAAGGCTAGAAAGCTTCTATTTTTGAGAGTACAGATTCCAAGACCAAGGACTATTAGATCTAGATTAAATAATGTGCAGTGACACCTGATGTCCTAAATGTGAGTTTCCAGACTTCTTTAATAACTGTACATGCTTACATATATACTGTGTAACTTGTCTTAGATGCAAATTCAGTGTTTCTGCAAAGCCAAATGTGTCATCATATATTCTTTTACTAAACATGCACTTCTAGACAGCATCACACATTTATTTTAGATAAAGCTTATCTAAGACAGACTGTTCAAAACATTAAGAAAATTTGATGCAAAAAAATAAAATGTTTGTCATTTCTTAGAAAAAAATTATGACTCTGTCCATAACCCCCTTTTCCCCATATGGGGTCGGAGTGTCACTTCAACAATGACAATCATCTACTGCCAAGGTTTACACTTCTGGGTGGCTAGCCCTGCTGCAGTAGTTCTTTCACACCACACATTGAACACACATTCAGACCTATGGCCAATTTAGTGTGTCCATTTCACCTACTGCATGTCTGGGGAATGTGGGAGGAAACCAGAGCACCTAGAGAAAACACATGCAAACACAGGGAGGACATGCAGATTCCACACAGAAGGCACCCTCACTGAGAATTGAACCAGGGAACCTCTTGCTGATAGGTGACAATGCTATCTACTGTGCAACTCCAAACAAAAAAAAATTATGACTATCTAATAAAACTTAAGTGACATATTTGTAATATAAAGATAACCAGTTACAATTGGCCATAAAAGGTAAAAGGTTCACACTGCTAGTTAAATGTTCTTTCAAACTGACATGTATGATATGTCTGGAATAATGCTTCCCTATTTACAAACAGGATAATAGAATTGCTGTTGGTTATTAGAAAAATAAAAAATGCCATCTGCTTTTCTCATGCTGCTAGAATGTTATTTCTCAACATTATCATTTGCATGACAGGAGACACACGAGTGATATTGGTGCCAACGAATCTTGGGGCCAGATTGTGAAGGAATTGACTTCTGACGCTGATCCTTTGGTTGCCATGCCTCATTCTGATGACAGTGAATCAGGTTCAGCAGATGCTTCTGATTTTCCTGTACTCTGATGACTGATAGTCCTGAAGGAAGTGCTTCTGAGGTCAGGTTATACAGGAAGGGCCCTCCACATTAAAGTGATCCTTGTTCATATGGTGCAAGCAAGCAGGATACGATTTCTGACCAAGCAGGCTTATTGCAATGCAGCAATGGTTGGTAAGACTGTATGCAAATTATAATACTTCTATAGGCAGACAGACAGACAGACTGTTTGGGGGAGCATTTTTTTCAGTGCTTGGACTTCAGAGTTCAGGAAGTTAATTCTGGTTCTAAGCTTTTATGGGCATAACATTTGTAACTGTTGTGATGTTTTCACATTTTTTTCTGTTAAACATGACTTGATAACATGGAAGAATTGTCAAGTTATCAAAACGACTTTAAAGAATTGTAAACATCTGTTTTTACAGTTCTGGATTGTGTTCTAGAATGTCTATTTTTCCTTAGAGAACACTGTGTAGATGGACATGACATTCATAAAACACTTGAGCTGCAGGATTTGTGGACTGGGGAATGTCAGGCTTTGGTTAATTTACTTATTAAAAATAGTGTGTCCATCTTAAGGTGTGATGTTTGTCTACATGTGTAGTGGTACCTTACAATATTCTTATCAGCCAAAATGTTGCTTTTTCTGTGGGGATTCTAATCATCTTATCCAAATGTGAGTGTTAAGGTTGTATGTGTTGGGGGGCAGTACTGACCATTTGCATGGCATTATTTATCTTTTTTATAGCTGTTGAACTTTATGTTATGACTACATTTGTGGCTGGAGAAGCATGACTTGACAACAATTACCTTTCAGCTACGATGAATACAGACTTAGCTGATGCTGGGAAATTAGACTTTAGCTGTGTGTAAGAAAAGAAATAGAGCTTGGCTACCCTGAATATATACTTTTGTTGTATTGTACCTTCGAACTGCAGTTGCTTTCTGGGGCAGATATGATTATCCTTTGTTACTTACTGCAATTGATGGGGATGAGAAGAAGACAATAGTGGCTAGAGGGGTGTTAACTTAGTTCCATTTGCTGCGGACCAGTTTTATTGCCGATCAGCAATGACTTATAATAAAACTGTTATGCTGACTGTTTTGTTGCAGTTAGTTGAATTTCAAAAGGACTGTCCTCTTTTATTTTCATTATGAGCATGCTATCCAAAGTCTAAATTAGTTGGAATTCCTGAACTACCTCTTATTTTCCTAACTAAAAGTGGTCCACGCTCTTCTTTATAACCTAGACAGATGCCATTCTATTAAGTTGATCCTTGAATGGTACATGTCAGCAAGATCCCTGTGCCCCAAAGATTAATGCTTGGAAGCACACAAATATCCTATAACATCTATGGGGAGTCCTTATATTTTGTACACTGTACATATATCTAAATCCTGGAATTCCCTCCCTTCATCTAGCAGACAAAATGTTCAGTACTTTGCCATTTAAAAAGACTCTCAAATATCATATACAAAATCCAGGCTCTGTACCTGCACTCTGCAGACATCCCGATACAGTCACCATCAATTGCTAGCCATCCAGCAAGCCTCTAACCACTGCACCATGTATAATGCAGCAGTTAATTTGGAGTAGAAAAACAAATTATTATATGTACTGTATATAAGTGTTGCATCCCTTGACTATCTCTGTTCTCTTACCTCCAGTGCTTAATTACAGTCACACAATATTTTCAAATCTGCCTTTGTTCTCTCTCATTCTTCTACTTCCTGGAAAATTCTATTAAGCAGTAATATTATTTATAACTAAGATAATAATATTTTTAAGGCTGAATAACTGCTGCATCCAGAGTGTCAGCTTATACCATATATGCAACTCATCAGTCAAGTCAGATGGCCTTGGAGTGAAAAATGCGACTGGACAGTTACAGGCTTAGTGCAGGTCTCAGCATAGACTTAGTGATGACCCATACCTGGTCCTGGTAGCCTATGGATGGTACTTGCTGAAGAATTATTTACTTTTTTTTACTCTTCCAGTGAGTTTGTGGACTATTTACAAGATCTCCTTACATTTCTGTTGCCAGCATTAGTCCTGTTCTGGAAGTGTTAATTTTACTACTGCACTGAATGTGCAGTCTTAGCCCAAAAGTCATTTGATACCTGAAGTTTAAGAAAATGCATCTTGTGCATGTTGAGTTAGATTCTAAAGCTACTAAAGTGACTCATTTTTAAATATTTACTGTTTTTTCTGATTAGTTGATTACATCACAATTCTTTGCCAAACAAGAGGTATGTATTCATGTAACTGGAACTCACTCACTGGTTCATTTTAACCCCAGGATAATGCTTCTGCCTTTTAATTTATTTTCTCTTTTTAGTTCTTATCTCTGACAACTATCAGTCCCCTTCGAATAGACACTCTGACCTTTTGTTCCCTGCCCTACTGGCTGGAACAGCCTATATCATCTCAAGGTGATCTCCTCTTTCTAGCAGAAATTTGCCTTTACTGAGCCTTCAACTTTGATACAGTAGTTTGGGGGAGGTCTGTCCATTCTAAAGCCTATCTTTTCTTGCAAGGTGTATATATATATATATATATATATATATATATATGGTTCCCTATCAGAAGCCTGAAACACTATAAGCTTGAAAATCAAAATCCTGAAACCAAAAGCCTGAAAATTCAAAATCCCGAAAACCCAAAATCCTGAAACTCAAAATCCTGAAAACACAAAATGGACATACTGACATCATTGTGGCTTTGCTATTGTTAGCCCTGTGATGTTAGGTCATGCGTTGCGTTCAGGTAAGTGTGCGGTTGGTTTTATGTTAGGGTTAGGGGCGGTTTAAGTGAGTTCATAGGTTCATAGGTTCATAGGTTTATACTAGGCTATCTGCCCTAAGGCATTTATAAGCCTAGCCCAAATTTTTGTGGCTTACGCCACCCCTTATATGAAAAAATACTGTGCCCATTAGTTTGTTGTGCCTCTGTCCAGCAGTGACACAGATATGATTCCCGGGGTAAACTTACGATCTCCCATCCACAGGTCTAGATTTCTCTTGAACAGAGTCAGCGAGGTGCTCTGCCTCACATAGACCGGGATTTTATTCCACAGCATAGGGAGTCTCTGAGTGATAAATCTATCCCTCCAGCACGTCCTATTTATATCCGTGCTAAGGTTTAAGTCGCTTGCTCTAGTGGTTTTGGTGGATTTGGATTTTTTGAGGTGGAGCATGTCCATTAATTCCGGGTTGGACATGGCCTTGTATGTCAGGCACATGTCACCTCTGAGCAGATGGTATGCGACTGAATAGAGCTGGAGTTTCTTCAATCTGGCAGCATATGACAGATTTTGGAGTCCCTTTATCCTTTTGGTGAGGAACTTTTGGGGTCTCTCCAATTGCTGCAGATGTCGGGTGAGATACATCCCAAATGGGGCATTGTACTCGATCATTGGTCTGATAAGTGAAGAGTACAGGGTTAGGGTTAGGGCACAGGTTAGGCATGTATGCAATAGTGACAAATATTGGGGTTAGGGGTGGTTTAAGTGAGTTAGGGTTAGGGCGTGGGTCAGGTGAGTGTGCGATAGTGACGGACCTTAGGGTTAGGGTTAGGGTCAGGGTCAGTTGGTAGATATTAGTGTCTTTATAGTGACATATTAGCATTATTTGTGTTTTCAGGATTTTGAGTTTCAGGATTTTGGGTTTTCGGGATTTTGAATTTTCAGGCTTTTGGTTTCAGGATTTTGATTTTCAAGCTTATAGTGTTTCAGGCTTCTGATAGGGAACTATATATATATATATATATATATATATATATATATATATGTAGTTCTCTAACCTCTTCAGCTATGGGCTGTCTGTTGAAGCAAGGCCTACAGTGCTGGTACAGGGCATATGTGTGTTTCTACAATATCACATGCCCCCATATACACTATAAAGTGCTGCCTCACATGTCAGTACTTTTCATTTTCCATTTTCCTATTGCTGTTCTATAACAAAGATTCCACTAGGTGGCAACCATGGAACAGCCAATGCTATCTCCTTTACAATGGAGCATCAAGCTGACAACAAGATCTCTTACCCCTCCATAGCCAGCTCCTCCATTGCAAAAAAACACTAATCAGCAGTCAGTCCTGTACTCCTCTGTGCTACAGAGCCAGCTAAGACTTCTGCCTATCTTTGCTTTAAGGTAATCAGACTATCACAGCATAAACATCATGCAACATGCTTTGCACTTATCAGGAAAGGCTTCAGTAATGTAGCCTTTGTTCTTTCCATATGGACGTAGCAAAGCATATAGTAATGCTTTGCATCTATAGTGACTTTTGAGCTCTGGTGCCTCTGAAATTTAAAGATTCTTTTGGAGTTATCTGCTAGACAAGTAGCTGCAATTGCCCTAATTTGGGGGAAGGAAAGTTAAACTGGGTACTCGTTTTTTTTTAATTTATTGTGACGAATTCGGTAGTGGCCGAGACTATTTGCAAGCCAAGATCACCAATACTGCAGATGGCAATACAACCACTAGACCTTAAGGCCATTTATACCTGAGTAAAGTAGTGAGAACCACTGAGGTGAAT
This sequence comes from Protopterus annectens, assembly GCF_019279795.1. Taxonomy (NCBI): domain Eukaryota; kingdom Metazoa; phylum Chordata; order Ceratodontiformes; family Protopteridae; genus Protopterus; species Protopterus annectens. The sequence goes on from NC_056736.1 coordinate 525,778,032, forward strand.
TCATGAATGGTTGCTTTAAAGGCTGGATTATTTCTGTCTGACTAGGTATGACTAACAACACTAGAAAAGCATACACCAGCCTGAAGTCATAGGGGGATTGTGACCAGCAAGGCTGATAGTGACATAAATTAAATTAGTCATCAAAGTACTACAAAGCAAGCTGGGGAGAGGAATAAAGACCAACAGCCTGCTAGTGTCTCTCTGGGGTGGGAGAGAGGCAGATGGCAGAAGATACAACAAAGCTACAGCAACCTCTACTAAGGACCAGTGAGAGTGATTAGTGTTCACTAACTAAGGAGGCAAACTGTGACTTACTGAGTGCATAGAAAGTTTTTCCTCCATTCCCAGGCTACTTCTTTTCCATATGGCCCAGTAGGAGAGAAAACTCTGAATGATAAATGATGTACACACAAAAAGGACTGGTGCTGAGTCACCAAAAATGGCTTGGTCAAAAACAAATAGCCAAAATATGCTTTCAACCAACAGAAAAGAAATCTTATTTTTGAATCAGATTCTGGTCTCCCATGTGACAGGTGGGGACACTCACCATTATATTAACAAAGAAGTTAGTAAAGTGGTGAGTCTCTACATGCCTCATGATGGGAGAGTTCCCACACCCCCCAACTTATATGTACCATCTTCGAGGTTACACAGTAGTGGAGAAAAGTGCAATCTCAATGACTGTTGAAAGGCACTTTCAGCCATTATTATTTAACTGAATGACACTGATTAAGAATGCATTTGGTGACTTGACAAGTTCACTTGCCAAATTAGCTATCAGCCACAGTATGAAAAAAATTGCTCCACAAAATGATCTCTTTGTACTATTCCTTATTATACCTGGCAATAGGAAGAAATAAATAAGACCACAGGAGTCAGGGTGGGGATAATATTCACCACTCAGCTGGGGTGGAGTGAAAAGAAATAAAAATAAGACTTTGTATCTGAAATATACAGGAAAACAGTTGCAGGTACCAACAACACTAAATGGGATACAGTATCGTTATCTCAAGAAGCATTATGTAAAATGGTACACGTTCACACCAACTTTCCTGAACATCATCAAAAAATACATTTTCAAAGTCTGTTTTCTTTCCAGGGCAAAGTTCCCACACCAAGTTTCTCCTTTCTAAATACTGTTATCTTGAGTTGCCACTTCTCTGGGGTAAGGGCTGTTATCCTCTTTCTCACTTTGGAGATTGGCCACACACTTTTAAGTTTTGTTCAGATGACCTTCAGAAACCCATAATTATTCCAAGAAGTGTAACTTACCCACCAATTTAAATAAAGTATTTATTTTCAACAGCATCTACTTCAGAGGGCTGTGATGTCTATATGAAAAAAAAAAACAAGTTTATTAGTGGAAATTACAAAGAAATATTGTCTCATAAATAATCTTCACTGAGAGGTGGGGTGAGACAGATAGAAAGGCAGACTTGTATGAGAGAGTGGACCTGCTTGTTTACTCAGTTATGAATGACAGTACACAAATTTTCAGTCATTTTCAAAATTGAGTGAAGCATGCTAGTAAGTCAGTTTTGTTATAATTTAACTTTATAGGTAAGGACTAGCCTACCTGACCCTGTGCACCATTTTTAAGCCTTGTTAATTTTTCTTCCAGAGGTGGGAATTAAGTCCTATACCACAGGTCTATGAGGTAAATACCTTAACCATTATACCAATCCCCCGATCTATTCAGATTGTGTTAAACTTACTAGAATTAAGTGGCTGTTGCAAGTCTACAGTTCTAAACTGACTAGACCAAGATGGATCACAATGTAATTAGCTATTCTATAGCTTATTGCAATGAGCTAATTTGCTGAGAGTACACAAAATTAAATATAACAGTAGCCTTCTCCTTTGTGAAGAAGTACACTGACTTTCTTAGTCTTTGTAACATAAATAAAATTTATTTTCTTCTGATTGCATTTCCCCTCACAAAGTTCATGAACATTAAGTATCATTGCTTCTCACTCTTTATTCCTGGTAGCTATTGTCCACCACTCTATTTTTGGAATCTATTCTGCCTGTATGTTTAAGTGGTTACTTTGGTTGAACCAGTTATAATTAGTCATCAGTCATTAAATGATTTTAAATGTGTGATCTAATTACTCTGTCACAGAATGAAGTGTTACCATTTAAACATAGCTTTTCATGGGTGGTGGGAAGCGCTGCAGGGGTTGTGGAGGGAGACAGGACCATGGCCAAAAATTATGCTTTCTTATCTTTTCTAATCTTAGATATCTACTTATGCATTATGCATGTATGTATTTTATTTTTGCTTACAGATAAAAAAACTTTTGATCAGTTGCTTCCACCTGTTTGTGAATGTCTCTCACAATACATCAGTACTTTCCTTGCTTTTTTTTTTTCAAATAAATCCACATTATACTTGCACCATTACATTCTCCCTCCTCTCTCTCTCACACACACACACACACACACACACACACACACACACACACACACACACACACACACTCTACTTCTGCTTAGGCCAACTATTGCGCCTTCCCGTGACCACTGCAGAACCATGGACAGAGGCACAGTGGATTGCTTGCTTCTGTATTACAAACAGCAGTGGAAACCGTTAAAGTGAGAGACACACAAGCAGCAAGTTACAGCACGGTTGCCGACTGCCAGTGTCTCTGTTCAGTATTACTAGTGTACCTACGCTGCCAGACTTCGATTTTTTTTCTATTCCTCGCTGATACATAATTTAGTGTTTAGCAAAAATCACCAGAGAGATATAGGAGTTCATGCGGTGTTTACCTGGTGATTTCCACGTCATTTTAAAGGTGATTTATTTCTTCCTAGCCTGCCCCCAACTACAGCGCTCTTTTAATTTCACTGTCCTCACCTCACTTCCACCCCCTCCTGCAGCCCCATCCCCCTTCTGCATAGCCATCATCTTCTTCATCTCTATCTCTGCATCTGCAGCAGCTCCACCCGTCGCCTTCCAGCTGCCCCCATCTCATTTCCTTCTTACGTGGTAGGGGTCCTGCACGTAAGACCATCAATACTGCTCCTAGGTCCCAGTCAGGCTCATCTGTCTGCTGTTGGCCAAATCTCTGCCAGCGTACATATTTTCAGAGGTCCAACGGGGGGACTGGTCACCATCTGTCAGTCTGCTCGCGTGCAGCATTTCTGGCACCCGGGTTCAACTCCGCTGCGTGGCTCGAGAGGCTTGACCCCCTGAGGAACGCCTCGTCTTGTGCAGCAAGAGAGGAAGAGAGGCTACAACATGAATCTCCTGCCTGTTGGTGTCTTCCCAGAGTCCAGGTTTTCCCTTGTCCTTCTCCGGCCCACAATCACTATCCGTGTCAGGATGCTCCTGTGGGCAAGCGTACGGCTATTGCTGGCCCAGCCCCCATCAACCCTCGCCAATACTCAACTTTATGACCCCGGTTACCTTTGCTCCTCCACCCCCCATAAGGGAGAATTTAACCGACTGTATAGTGGTGTGGTGAGTCAGACTATAGAAGAGAGCTACTCCTTCAACTACCTAGCAACGCCTGGACAGGTAGGATCAAAGATCTAGTGTGTGTGTGTGTGTTTACAAGCAACGTCTGAAGAAGTAGGATCAAAGACCTAGGCTATGTGTATGTATGTGTGGGTGGGCGTTTCACATTTAAAGGGTTCGGTGTGTGTGTGTGTGTGTGTGTGTGTGTGTGTGTGTGTGTGTGTGTGTGTAACAGAAATGATTAACTGCCGAGCAATATCTTAAAGTAGACATGTGAGATGCGTAAGGGTAGCACAATTGTCTTGAGCTCCTGGACTGTATTTATTTGGAAGGATGGGAATATTAGTAAGGCAGCAGGTGTTTCAAACAAGTTATGTTTTAAGGTACTTGTACTCCATTCGATGACAATGCAAATAGTAACACGCTACAGGTTATTTAACTGCCATGTACAGAATGTGAATCTCTTCATTAATATACCTGGTAGTTGTAGAAACATATCATAAGCCGAAAATTAGCCAGAAAATTCCATCAAAATGTTGCCCTCAGCATTTACTAAATGTACACATCATTATCGCTGTTTTCCTCAAACTATTTAAGAACTTGTTTTTTTTAATTAGCAATCCTCTCTGTAACCAAGTTATTTACCTGTTGTTAGAGACATTATTACTTTAGACAACTTACACACTATATAACATTAAAAAGCTATAATATTTATGAGTGATGCAAATAAAAATGTACTCTACAGAGTACAAAGAGTATGCCTAGCTACACCCTTGACCAGGAGTAGTATTGAATACTTGTGTTATATTGGTTAAATTATGTATGTATATGGGGGAGAGGGTGTCAGAGTCTAAGACAATGTGACTTTTTAAGGATGCTACTGATTGAGGGTTTTAGCACAACAGGGTTTTATTTAGTTGCTTTCAAAAATAAAAGAGTAACCAGACATAGTATGCATAAGGACTACTGAAATAGGAGATGCAAATGAGAATATTATTTGGGTGTGGAGGATGCTATCCTACAATAAGAAAAAATGGACACAGCTTTTATATTTTGCAGTTGATGAAAGTGTACTATCAAACTGCATTGATTAGTGCTGTAACAGTAGAAATCTACAATGTTTCTGTAAAAGAAATCAAGCATGAATTGACCGTTTCAAATCACATCATGCTACATATTTGTAGGAATTGCTGGAAAGCCCTTGGGTAGCATAGAGTCTGGGTTTTTCTGACATTTACTGAGCATTAAACAATTCCCCAGCAGTAATTCAGATTGGGTGTCTTCCATGGTCGCCAGCAGGTGGCAGCAAATTTGTGTTCATTGCTATTGCATTTATGTCAAAAATAAGTCTTCAGTATTCTTAATTTGTTGGGTTCTTATGCATAGTTTGGTTTATTTATAGTTATTGATCTTTAATTACTTGCTAAATCTGATGCAGAATGTTGGTTGTGAGCCAGTCATGCTACAAA